>NW_024870696.1:112500-375000 GCF_019054845.1 Dipodomys spectabilis | reverse complement strand
AGTTTTCTACTTTGATTAGGGAGGGACTTCCGATCAGTTCTCTAGTTGCACACCTGTCTGTTCACTATCTGTTCAATTTCCTCTCTGAACCTGGAAGTCATATCTGTTACTTCTCCTGGCGTGCCTTTCCCTGGCTGACCAACACAGAGGTGGTCCACCAATGACAGTGCTCCATCTCCTCTCATACTGCATGATGTTTTCATGTTGAAGCACTGGCATACCTCTGCTTCTCCTAAGGGGGGTCACTTTAGGGGTGTTTGGTTTCTATCCAGCTCAATAGAAAAATCCACTAACTCAGGAGGTTTTTGTGTCTGTTGTTGTGGAGTCTTGTGGTGAGCAAGCACCTCACTGAACTGTCAGCACATCCTCCAGCTTCTTCCAGTGAGCCTGCATCTGAGCCTTCAGCATCCCTCCCTCCAGCCCCAGATCCGCCCAGAGCCGGCAAGCTTTCATTATTATGTACTCAAATGGAAATAGTGTTCTGCAAGCTTTCATTATTATGCACTCAAATGGAAAGTTTTCTGCAAGCTTTCATTATTATGTACTCAAATGGAAACAGTTTTTTTAAATCAAAGAGATTAAACTGCAGCAGTTGGAAGTGTGTGCTGGGATTTCTGCATGTTTACCTATGCCAGGGCTATGGAAAGGTTCTAAATGGGGGATTCATGGTTTCCTTGTGGACAGGGGTGGTCCTGCACCCTCTTTTTCCTCTGGGACCAAGCTTTGCAGATCTCGGCTCTGTATACCAAAGACCTGTTGGGAAGCATCTGTATCTTCTCCAGCAGCAGCTGTCAGGTTTGTTTATTTCCTGGAAAGTTTGAGAACAAAGAAAACCTTAATGCAAAGAAAAAATATATATAGAAAATTTTCTAACTTACTAAAAGGGTTGTTTTAAATCTGTTTCTATTTTTTAAGTAGACACAGGCCCCTAAGGATGTTTGTCAATGAGACACACTAAGGCAGGTTTTGAAGATATTTCGTTTGTTCACTAGGAAAATACAGTTCATATACAATAAGACCACTTTTTCAAAATGCAAATGAATCATTTTGGAAATGCATCAATTGGATGGCATAGGGCAAAGAAAGTTTCACACCTGAATAATGAAGAAACAACCCCCCAAAATTTAATACATTCCACTCATAAAAAATTTAGAAATCATATAGAAATCTAATAACCTTTGAATATCATTGCAGTCAATATTTTGTTTTGCTTAAGTTTACTCTTATTCATGATATATTTTGGGGAGTCAGTCATGGGGGCTGAACTCTGGGCCTGGGCACTGTCCCTCAGCTCTTCAGCTCAAGGCTAGCACCCTACCACTTGAGCCACAGTGCCACTTCCAGCTTTTTTTCTGCTTATGTGGTGCTGAGGAATAGAACTCAGGGCCTCATGGATGCACGGCAAGCACTCTACCACTGAGCCAACTTCACAGCCCTATTCATGATATTTTGAGTGAAGAATAACATGTTTTTGAGCTAACTCTCTGCTTTAGGAACTGCCCTATACATTCTTCCTTCATAAGACCAGAGGTTTGATACTCCGGTACTCTTTGTGGCTATCTAGAATACTGGGTATTAGTAGCTTTATAGTAATGCCCACAGTAACACATATACATAATGTGGACATACATAAATTAACATAATGCACTAACATCCATGTGACTCAGTGAATATAATGCTCACTGATAGATTATATTCTTTGGCTCAACCTCAAGCTCTTCCACATTGCTTTCCAGACTTGTTCCTGCCTTCCCAAGTTTCTCATATTCCCTACAACTCTGTCTTTGTCCTAAGGAAACTCCTGAAACCCAGAACAGTATTAGCTTCCACCTCTAGCACTGTCTAGGTAGTAGCCTGTAGATCATGTGAACAGAAGAACTGGTTGGAATCCAGTTTCAAGAAGAGACTTGAAAGGTGATCAAAGCCGGCCTCAAAGATTTTGAATAACATTTTAAATAAGATCGGCTTTAATTCAAATGTCAAGTTTACAGAATAAAACTCTGTTATTAGGCACATATCTCTGACCCCCGTTTTGCTATCTCTTTATGCCTTCAGTCACATGGTTTCCAGTGGCTCGATGTTTTACAGAAACTTATTCCCCCATCTAAAATGGAGAGCCACTGTGCTTTACAATGTTCTCTGTTGAACATTCCTGAAGATTCTCCCTCTGATTTTCATTACTTTCGAGCAAAAGCTCAAGTGTGAAGGACAAAAGGCCATTGTAGACTAGGTTTAACATCATCTTCTTTGTTAACATTGCCACATAAGGAGGAAGTCTCCTCAGTCTTCTGGTTTTAGCAAGGCCCTCTTCTAAGGGGACCCCCTGAGGAAAATGCCAGTGCTTCCCTCACTCCTTTTCTTAGTGGTGTCAGGAACCTTTATCTTCCTATGACTCTATTCTGTATTCTGCCCTCCTTCCCTCCCTCCCCTCATTTTAGTTTTATTTAATGTTGAATGTATGCAGGTCACTTGCAAGTCTCATATGGAGTATGGAGTTAGGTTTTAGTTTGTGACATAATTTGAAAATGCTTTAGTGAGCTAAGCCACTTTATTGTGGATCTATTTGTTACACTTTCAAGATAGAGCACAGACAAGTGTTGGATGCATCATTTGAAGAATTTGAAGCTACTCTATTTTACATGAGTAATGGGAAGGTTAATTCAAAATAGCCAGGTGAAGGTATCTTACATTTCCAGTTTTATACTGGAACTATAATTTTGTTCTCTCCTTTTATATGCATGATTAAAACAGTGTTGTATAGATATGTCAGTGTGCCCTGAACATTGATGAAAAATGAAAATAAAATTGAATTTTTGCTTAAATTGAGAGTAATTGTTATGTAATATTTATATCTTAGATAATAAGAAAGCAAAGCAAAGCAGCACAATTTCCAAGAAGAGTCACTAAATGGCTCCTGGCTCTAGGTTGATTCATTTTGTTGTTTCACGTATTTCTAGATTAAGAAACCCCTTATGGATTCCACAATAGACTGAGCCCTGCTTAAGTCTCTCCTAATGCAAACATGATAAGAAGCACTATCTCTCACTTCAGAAATTCATTGGCTGTTCTGGACCATGAGGGAATTCTTTTCACATGTACAATTAGTTACAATCTTGTGGCTTTTGTGAAAAAAAGAATTACTAAAGTCATTTACTGTCAGCACAGCTGTGGGAACTTGCAGGTGGTATCTAGTTTGGGTGGCAGTGACAGCATTGATGTCCCTAGCAATTGAGAACTTTCAGAAAGATTCTGGAGGGTGCAATGAGCCACTTGCCTTATGCTTCATGAAAGTTATTAGACATCCCAAGAGAGCTGGGGAGGTGGCTAAGTGGTAGGGTGCTTGCCTCACATACACGAGGCCCTGGTTTTGATTCCTTAGCATCACATAAACAGAAAAAGCTGGAAGTGGTGCTGTGGCTCAAGTGGTAGAGCGCTATCCTTGAGCTGAAGAGCTGTGGGCTCCAGGCCCAGAGTTCAGGCCCCATGACCAACAAAAAAAGAAAGAAAGAAAGAAAGAAAGAGAGAGAGGGAGGAAGGGAGGGAGGGAGGGAGGGAGGAAGGAAAGGAGGGAGGGAGGGAGGGAGGGAGGGAGGAAGGAAAGAAGAAATCCCAAGAACATTTTATGTCTGCTCCATGATTTCACTTTACCTGGGATATATCAGTAAGTTAGGCTCTATGCATTCATTTGCTAGATTCTACCACATAAACTAAATCTTTGACTTCCTTAGGGAACTTATTTTTACATTGTCAAATTTATTTGATGACAGAATATACTACAAAGTATCAAAAATACAGGTTTTTTACTAGTATGCTTTTTATTACATGGAGATGGAATAACACATTTGTGTTTTTACCAGAATTGATATCATTCAATACTTTTGCCACAGTATAAATGGCTTTCCACAGAATTTTTTTATTCCTATGCAGATTTATGAATGAAAAAGCTCACAATTCTTTTTAACCATTTCAGATTTACATTTATCCAAATATTCCTGTTCAAGATGCTTTGGAGAATGGTTTTGTAAAAAATACAGAATCAGCTATGTATTTCAAATGTGTAGTACTCCCATTGGCCAAGATCTCCCTTATATTGGCATCACAAAGACATTATGCACTTATTTGTGGTTAAAAGTGTTGTCTCAATAGTAGTTATTGGTTACATGGTAACTCATGAAATCCCATTTATAGAATTGACAACACAACAGAAAGCAACATAATGTCCTATAAGTATTAAAGAAAAACAAGTTTACAAATAATGAGACTGTAGTTCCTAACTCTAAAATAGTTAACGATATCAAATGAAAGTAACGTCAATTAACAAAGAAAAAGTAAACTGCTAGTGCCCAGCATTCAGTCTTCCATATCATTCAGTTGAGTTATCATTTGATACACCAAAAAAAAAGAGAAAAGATTAAAAACAGCATTAATTTTGTTGGGAAGTATGAAATAATTTTCTGTACTATTTGAAATATATTTCGTTTATAAATAAATAAAATGGGTGTTTATCTTAAAATTTAATCATTCTTGTTAAAAAATAAAACTAATGTTAACCTTTAAAAGAAAAACACATATATTTATAACAACATGTTTGGAAAACTGAATCACATTTTTTTTTCTGAATCACATTTTTTGTTGACAGCATTATGCTTTGCTCTTGGTTGAATCATCTTTGTTTCTTCCTTTTGCATCCCAGTTATAAACCCTGGCCATATTGACTTCGGTAGTAGTAAACTGATCTCGAAGAAAGTCAATGTCTTCTTCAAGAGAATCAAGATTCTTTGTAGCAGTAGATACATTCTTTTCCAACAATGCCTGAGCTTCATCAATGTCATATTCAAGCATTACATTAGCCCCCAACCACAGACACACTTTATCAGTAGGAAGAACCGAAGCTTTGCAATACAGGCTATCTGCCAATAAAAATCTGGTCTCCATTGAATCGGGGGACTCTTTTTTCTTCTGCATGTATTTTAGAATTTCTAAAGTCTGCTTAATTTCAGGAATCTGACTTTTCAGTCTCCTTTTCTTTTGAGCAAGGTTGAGTTCCATAAATTTATACTTCTGATATTGTTCATCCAGCTTCTTCAGTACTGTATCTGCAGTCTCATTGCCAGGCTGTTTCATGAAGGAATCTACATCTTCCACAAACACTGCTTCAGGAATTCCCAAGTGAAGCCGCTGCCTGGTCCCCAACGCCACTTCAACAGCAGCACCTTCCTTAGCAGCCGCCATCTTGAGAAAGCCCAAAAATAAGTTTTGGGGACAGTCTGCCTGGATTAGAATTCTGATTGTGCTCCTTATTAACTGTAGCACTGCGCAAGAGACATTACTCTTCTACATGGAGATGTTCGTCTGTGAAATGGAGAGAATAGTAGATTTACCACATAGGGCTTTTATTAGAACCCACTGAAGAAAAGTTAGCAATGGTGGCTCTTGCCAATCTTCCCAGATGCTAAGGAGATTCAGGCAGAAAGACTGCTTGGCCCTAGGAGTTTGAGGTCAGCCTGGGAAACCTGAAAAATAAAATAAATGGAAGTATTTCATATGAAGACTCTTCTCAGTAAATAGCAAGTTTCTTACTCTTTCATTATTTCAGTTTCCAGTCTATAATATAGAGATGATGCTGGAGGAGTGAGTTAACACATATAAACATTTATGTGGACTACCTGGTACATGTAAGCACTCAGTAATTATAAGCTATTGCTTTTCTTTTGGGTCTTATCCTGAGGAAATTGGACCAAACCACTAGACAAGTTCTCGGTGTTTATGTCATGAAACTACAACAGGCAGCCCTTAGAACTGTGAGGGGAAAATGGTCAGACTACATTCTGGTATAAAACAGATGCTTGATTCCTTGACAACTCTTACCTAAAATGTGTCCAAGGAAGTGGTGCTGTGGCTCAAGTGGTAGAGCACTTGCTTTGAGCACAGAAAGGCTCAAGGAGAGTGCCCAGACCCTGAGTTCAAACTCCAGGACTGGCAAAAAAAGAAAAAGATGGCCATTAAAATGTGTCCAAATCAGTTGTCCAAGAGCTAGGATCCTAGTAACAATCAACAATGCTTCTTTTGCCTTCACTAAAGGCAAAAGAGAAAATCTTGGTCACTCAAGGTTGCAGTGCTTGTACTTCAGCTCAGACCCTCTCCTGATAGTCTTCCAGTCTGTGAGTGCGCAGAGGCTCCTAAACTATCTGGTCTCTCTCATGTAACAGGAATAAGAAACTCTGAACCATGAGGATCTTCTTTCCACAAAGAGGTCCCACCACTTTCCTCAGAGCTTAGAGAGGAATCCACCAAAAAAAAATGCTGGACTGCTGATTGGGAATCCATTTATCTCAGTGAGTTGACTCAACTGGAAAGGAAGGCAACTTCCTAGGGAATCCTAAGAAGCCACAGTCCTCTTTCCTGGACACAGCCTTTCCCCCAGCAAATTCTTTGGGCAAAGGTTTTCCAGTGTAACCCTAGAAATGAGACCACATTTATAAACATCTGCTGTCTCTAGATTCCTAAAGAGAAGAATTACTTTTAATCTATGTCCCTCCCCAGCCACTCAGCCACTCCAAAAAGCAACCTAATAATACATTACATACACTTTCAACACAAATTATTTCATAGGAATTTGCTGGTAATACAGAACTGTATATGACTACTTGCTAATGAAATACACGAATGCCAAAGGACAAGATTTTTTCATAAACAAATTGTCATAAAATGAACACTTTCAGCTTTTAAAAATTGTGGTCAAATTAAAAATGCATGACATAAATACCATCATTTTAGTCACTTTCAATGTATGCTTTTCTTTCTTAAGTATAAAATGTTCGTGTTACACTATCTCTGTTGGTGTTAACACAGACTTCTAAGAAACTCATGCTACTTGGTTAGCAAGGGTTAATATAATGTACTTTAAGCAAAAATTCTACGGATAACAGTAAAATAGCATGAAATGGTCTTTTCTGGTTCATTTGAGAATTACTATAGAAAATCTAAAGAGCCTGGCCCATTGGTGCAAAAGTGGACATTCACTGAGTAGGTTTTTTAAACATATTTTAAGGGCTTGTAATGCTTTATTAAATGGAACCCACCCAGCTGTAATGAATTCCATTAAGAAGCATACACAGAAGTATGGTTTCTTATGTCATTCTCCTTTAGATGTGCTTGAGTTACTCCTGAACTACTGCCAAGTACCTTTCCAGCTCATGTTGTTACCCTTTTCTTTTCCTAGTTCATAGATGTGGACAATTTCCTTACTAATCCACAGACCCTCAATCTAATGATTGAAGAAAACAAAACCATCGTGGCCCCCATGCTGGAATCCCGGGCCTAGACTCTAACTTCTGGTGCGGAGTCACACCCCAGACAAGTCTTCTGTTCATGAATGATAGCGCAGAGATCTCACAAGGCAGCAACTAGTGAACAGCACTAGAACTTCACATTTTTCTTGCTTCCCCCTTGAATCATACAAGCTAGGGGGTTATTAGAGCAAGCATTCTCAGGAAAGGCAGTAGATCCAAGTCTATTGCCATAGCCCATGGACTCTTCTGCATTCATTAATTATCAGAAAAAAAAGATTCTAAAGAGTTTAGCCTAGAAAGATTCAAATAAGAGTGTACATGGAGTGTACAGCAAGATTGTGGGGTTCCCTGGTCTCATTCCTTTACTTCCTGCCTGCAACCCCCCCACCACACACACACACAATTTAGTGGCTTAAAAAAACTCTCTTTTTTACCATTACAAGCTTAACCTAAGAACCCAGTAGAAAAACTTAGACAGTTTTAGAACTTAGAACTTACATTTTTGTAAAACAACCAAAAAGACCTTTGCCCCATCACTGTAACAATATCACAGATAGAAGCTTGTATGTTTTCAACAATTACATTACTATCAAGTGACTGTATTGAAGCTCACTTTCTCTCACTTAACATTTGCTTGCAACTTTTAATGGCAATCTCAGCTAATACATGTTCTTCTGTATTTGCTATTATTTCCTTGGATGGCTTCTTAGAAGTAGAATTACTGAGTCAAAAAGAATAAATGTTTTGATGATTTTTGACAAGCTACTTTCCTTAGGTTCTAATGTCTAAAATTGACACAATAGCTTGTTTTTCCAAAATTCACATTAAAATTCTAAAGCAAGCTTAGATTTCCATCATTTCTCTATTCCATAATAAAAATCTCCCAAGTCTAGAGGCCTGTACCTCCAATGTTGATGATTCATTATTTTTTTATTCTTTAATGAATTAGAGAGATAAACTGATTGCTATAATAAATATTAATCTGATACAAAGATGTAGTAAGGGAGAAAATGTATTCTCATGGCCAGAGGGTTTCCTGTTGTGGAGAAGGACCTTCACTGATAGCATTTGCCATTTGTATGATGTCAGTACTTCCATTACGCAACTTAAATGAGGGAAAGGTTAACTAAATTGCAGCATAGCAATTTGATGATAAACTGCAAAACAAGCAGGACCCATAATGCCTGTAATCTATAATGCCAGGATCTGTAATCATGCCTGTAATCCATCATTTAGGAATTTAGGAGGCTGAGACAAAAGGATCTGGAGTTTGAAACTAGCTTAGACTCTATAGTGAGACCATATCTAAATAAACAAACAAGGAAAAGCTAGGGTATTATTAGAATGAAGAGAGGTAACACACCATTTTGAATATTTCAAGCTATAATATGTTGAATAATTACAAATTTTCCTAAAATTGATCATTGGCTCCACTAAACCATAGTTCTGGCATTCCTCCTTTGTTAAATGATTTCCCTTGCTCTGAGAGATTTTGAGTGATTTTTCTTATCCATATGTCTCAGGATGGTAGCATGTTTACATTGATAAAATCCGTTCAGTTCCTTGGCAGAAAACATTATAGCAACTCTGTTTAAACTCTATTAATAATCTTCACGTGTTACATAGGACAATTTCTTAAGCATTGTTCTTGATGAGCTATGCTTTGCCACTGGCAAGGGTGGGGGAAGGTGATCTGAGTCTCTGTTATTGTATTCTCCACTTTAATTATTAAACACATGTAGGAGGAAGGTGCTCACTAATTTTGCACACAAGTCAATTCTGCACAACTCGAGAATGTTACAATCTTCCTCCATATATTATTGGCTTTCTATCATTTTACTTAGGCTTCTAACAGAACACAAATGGCCAATGACTTCATAGGCTTAAGGCCAGCCCTGGTTTTCAGATGAGCATGGTTCTGGCTGGCCAACAAACAGGAATTACTACCCATAATTGAATTTGTGTGGAAAATTAGACACAACCAATATCTTTAAGACCTCTCTCTGGGGAGGCATTTTTGCTCTCTTTTTCCTCATTTCCTCCTTAGCATCCTTCCTCCCAGGATAATCAATGAATCATCATTGCCATAAAACCTCCACGTTGCTCATTATGAGAATATTGCTCTAGTCTAGTACTTTCTACTTGACATGAATTTTCAGTCCTCTGAGGAATCAATGTTTCCTTCTTTATCCATTAAACAATTTTCATAGACTGAAATGTTACACGGGCAAAAATGAATAGAAAATGATTCTGATGACCCCAAGGCTCTGAGTGGTAGCTTATGGAATGGTCCGTGTTATGGTTAGCCAACTAGAACACTCTTACACACTGAAGTAGAAGAGTCTAAGCTGTCTGAGATGTGGTGCTGACTCACGGCAGGAAATGCCACCATAAAGGAGTATGAGTGGTTGAAGAATGTGTAAGGACTCACATTTCCAACAAGAGTTTTGTCCTTCCCTACTGCTGAGCTTGCAAAACTTCACATTAGCGCCACCTTGTAAATCTTCCACATACTTTCAGGCATGTTTTGCTGAAATATATCTTTTGCCTTTTCTGGAATGGATCTGTGCTTTGGTTATATTGAGTTCTAATCAGTGCCACTGGAGTGTAAGTTCCCCAACCAAACTCTACATTCTGTGAGAACTAAAACTAGGACATCTTACTTAGGAACTCCACATTTACCACCATGCTTGAGTTGTAGCAGGTACCCAGTGGGTATTTGTTGTATGAATGATTAAGTTTGGAGAGAAAATAATGGTCATTCTACCGTTGTGGAAAGCCAGGATGGGTTTGCCTATGTACTTGTGCAGAGAAGAAGTTTCAAAATGTGAATCCCCCTATAAAATGTGGAGCAGGTCACACCTCCACTAACATATAAAACAAATAACTGCATTGAAAGGAAACTTTAACTTTTATAGCTAAGTAGTGCAATGCTGTAACTAATAGTATTAGCCATAGTGTAATGTAGTCATTTTAATGTGTGGAGGCTTTCTTGATACTAGGCCTTGTTCTAAGTATTTTATAGCTTTACCTCACAAATTTTTTTTTGTTTTTTTTTGGGGGGGTCTGGTTGTGAGGCCTGAACTCTGGGCCTGGGCACTGTCTCTCAGCTCTTCAGCTCAAGGCTAGTGCTCTACCACTTGAGCCACAGCACCACTTCCGGCTTCTTTTTGTTTATGTGGTGCCGAAGAATCGAACCCAGGGCCTCATGCATGCAAGGCAGCCACCTTCCCAGCCCCTACCTCACAAATTTTTATGGAAAATCCTGTGGGGTTGATGTCATCATCCCTGTGTTAGAGACAAGGAAAGCACCACATCAAGGTTGAGTCAATTCAGTGACAACTATAAACAATGAGGAGAGGAGGTGGGATCTGAGCTCCAAGCATCTGACACCAGAACTTTGCTCACAATTGATCTGCCATTCCACTTTGTAATATATATTCTAAAGATTCAGTAATAAGGCAACACATAATGCACTTTTTTTTTTTTTTTGTCGGTCGTGGGGCTTGAACTCTGGGCCTGGGCGCTGTCCCTCAGCTCTTCAGCTCAAGGCGAGCGCTCTACCACTTGAGCTACAGCGCCACTTCCGGTTTTCTGGTGGTTTATTGGAGATAGGAGTCTCACGGTCTCTCCTGCCCGGGCTGGCTTTGAACCACGATCCTCAGATCTCAGCCTCCTGAGTAGCTAGGATTACAGGCGTGAGCCACCAGCGCCCGGCCACATAATGCACTTTTATGAAATTATCAAAGCAAGAAGCACATTGATCAAAGTTGTTTCTGATATCAAAACTCTTTGAGTCTGAAACAGAGATTGTCATCCTCGAGCATATTTGGAAAATCTGGGGTCAAAACTAGAGGAGCGAAGGCACATTGAAAACTTCTATTAACACACAATGATGTAGAAGGAACCAGCCCCACAAGGGCTGGGGAAATCAAGCCCTTGGAGAGATCAACCACCTATTGGCTCTTTTCCAGGGCTTCTACAAACGGAATGCCAACTACCTTCAGATTAGGGAATGGAAGAGGATGGACTGCTTTCCTGTACCCCATGAGTCCATTCCACCTTCCTGATTGATCTCAGGAATGAGGCCTCTCCCCCCCCCCCTCCTGACCCCTCCATCCCCCCCTCTCCACACACACACTCCAGGACTACACCAGGACCTTTGATGACATCATCATCTTTGCCTTTCCCAGCAGGTAAGCAGGTGCTGTTTATAGTTGGCTGCACTGCTGCCATGACAATACTGCAAATGGTCCATTCCCGTGTCTTGGGGATTTTATTTAAAACACTGCCACTTCAATTTTTTAAAAGAAATACTAGAGCAGATGGTTTCTTTACTGTAACCATGCCATCCCCTTTTATGTCCCTGTGAGCACCAATGACCAAGAATGGGGCCTGGCTACCACCGGGACGCCCCTGTCTGGGGGCAGGGAGGAGGCAATAGAGATGATGTTGGAGTCAAGGGAATCTGATAAGTAACTTCCCTATGGTGCTGACTGCATTGTGATTGTTATTTGTATGAGTCCCTTCATTAATCATGAAACTATGACAGAAGCCAAAAACAACACTGGTAAAAGTCCCCAGAGTGTAAAAATGGAAGTTTATTTCTCCTCAGAAAAGTCTGGGCTATTATGGTGGCTGTGTTCCATGGTGTTTTCAGAGTCTCGGGTTCCTTCTGTATTGGCCCTTCTGCACGCATTAGCCCCCACCCTTAGCCATAGGACCCACAATGCTCCACCACCATGATGATCCAGCCAGCAAGGCAGGAATGGAGGGAAGACATTCTTCATCTCTATAAGAGTCCAGTCCAGTCATTAACCCCAGACTTTCACTTAAACACAGACAGTTCCCATACCCAGAGCTTAGCAAGAGGACAGAACTTGCCTGTGAGTGGGGCACAGAATGGCATGTTTGTTCTAAACACTCATAAGCTCAAACTCCCTCACTCTAGGAGGACAGAACAGATGTGGGAGGCAATCAGGCAGAGATTACTCTGCCTTAATCCCCTTGGAAGGAGTACTTGGTCAATGGCTAGGAAAACATTTTCACAGCAGTCTGGAGGCTTCTGGAGAAAGACAAGTTAATAGGCAGGAAATGTATTTTTCTTGATTCACCTGTGCTGTCAAGAAGGACATAACTCACCATACAGTTCAACAAGAAGATGTAGGCATCACCAAAGCAAAGCCTACTGAGATGACTCAGCCCTGCCTTATAGACATCAGGGTCCATTATAGGCCAAAGATGTGCTACCTAGCCTCTAGCAAAAATGGGTTTAAAAACCAAGATGATGATGAAATAAACTCTATGGCCCAATAAGGTAGAGCAAAGGGGAGTTTCAAAGACCCCGGGCTGTTGGGAAGATCGCCAGCAGATTATACTGTGCATACAAATCCAAACTGCACCTCACACATCAGGCCCTGGGTGTCTCACACATCACCTGGAGATTTGGGAGGAATGAGAAGATTGGTAGAAATGCAAGGCTGATGTTTCATCTGAATTGCAGCAATTTAGATCCTTTGGGCCAGATGTGGACATTTTTAGGCCTTGTGTGAGGGGAGAAAAAAATCCAACCCTGACAGATTGAAAGTTTGGTTGAAGGTTCTTGTGGCCATGTGAATTAAAGCTGCTCCTTTCAGCTTGGGGTGTGATTTGCTCTGACTTCCCTAGGGCCAGAAGCAGAGGCAGGGCCTCTTCTACAAGTTGTGCCAAGTCCTTTACTTAAGAGCTGGAAGCAAGGATGTTCCAAGAAAGTGAGCTGTTAACAATTACAATGATAGCCAATTCCTAGCATAGTGCTCCTTTCTAGTCCTTACACAAGCCATTATTGTGATCTGTGCTCTGAATTATGATGACTTTTTAAACTAATGCTTGGGAATTTGGGCTGGAAGAGTGACACAAGGAATTTTTCATCCTTGTCCTTTGCTTGGCTGATTCACATGTATTTTGTACTTTATTGGTCAGATTTCCAAGGACTTTCTGAGACATCAAAAACAGGAGGCCCAAGCTTTCTTGGTAATTTACCTAGAAAGAAGAGAGGTCAAAAAAGAGGGAAGAGATCAGCCCACCTGGCTTTACTTTTATGTCTAGCATTGTGTTAGAGCCTGTGTTCCTTGAGGAGGTGAGAGCTTCCCATGCAAAGACCTAACCAGAATTTCTAACAGCAGTGAACTTCAAGGGCCAAATAATGGGACAGACTGTAGATAAGGCAGGGATCTAGGGAGGGCCCTTGTTATCTGGAAAGAATGAAGGGTATTTCCTAGCAATTGTGTGATGCCCAAGGAGTATTTCATTGCCCTTTAAATATTTGAGGGGGGGGAGGGAACACGGATGAGCCTGGAAGCCACATGCTGATTTTGATGTATCTCTGAGGCTCCTTAATTTCTAAGTACAAAGCAAAGCACCTGCTTGGTCCACCAAGAATCTTGATGCAAGATGCGTGGTCTTCCTGGGTTATCATTCTTCTGAAGTGCCCTAGCTGTGTATCATCTATTGTAGCATCATCATGTAAGTGTGTAAAAGGCAGCAAGGTTTTATTTCAGGCAGTTCCTAGGCAGGACTGTCCAACCACAAGCCTCAGAGAGGCTGTGATTTGTTCAAGGCCACACAGTAAGTGATCAACATCTTTGTCCTTTCAGGACCCATGCCAAGTGCTCTCTACCCACCCAAGCCCCAGAACTGGCACCAAAAAAAAGATAACAGGTATTTAGTTTATAATCACGATGCTAACTCCAACAGCCATTTCTAGAGTATGTTTAGTTTCTCTTTATCTAACTTAGAATTATACATTTCTCTCTCCTGTCTCTCTCTTGTCTGTCTCTATCTTTCTCACACTCTTTCTTGCTATTTTTAACTCAACTGAAAACTAATCACTCCCTCTTTTGCTTTCTCTCTCTCTCCATTTCCTCTTTCTAGTTTTCTGAGTATATCATGCAAAGTAAATACGTATTATGACCTTGCATTTTCTTAAAGTCCCCTAAATTCTCAGATTGAGATTCATCTGGCATTCCCTTCTGCCTGTTTGTGAAGACATCTCTCATGGAGTCTTCTCATGTAATCTTATCTGAGAGCTGTCACAGCCACCAATCCTTTGTCTCTGTTGTGTGGAGACTCCCTCGTTTGTGACCCAAGTTTTCCTCATCTTCCTCCATCTTCTCTTTTTCTCATCTTCTTTCCTCTTCATTTTCTCTATCCTCTTTTTTCTTTTACTTTGTCTTCTTCATCTCCCTCTTCCTCTTTTTCTCTCCCTCCATTTTCTCTTTTTGCATCATCCAATAATTGCCTGCGTATATCACGCAAAGTAAATACATGTCTTTCTTGAAGTCTCACGTTTGAGGACTTGCTTATCTAGGTTTTATATCCCATTCATATGGAATATATAACCTACAAAATTAAGAAAATTTTGGTAAGGGCTGAGTTGGGAGAGATAGATGAGAATGTTGAAAGGGGTGACGCTGGTCAAGATACATCGTATTCATGAACTGCTTTGTTGAATAGAAACTCCTTTGTACAACTACTTAAAGTTAACAAAAAAAATGATGTGCTTAATGAGAGTAAAGACACAACCTAAACAACAAACACAAGACTTTTACTTTCTGAATTCCTTAGGATTTTGTAATAAGCAACAGTTTGGGTTTGCATTGTCCAGGAAGCCTCCATATAGGCAAATAGCTTGTGAGTTCACTTGGAGAAGGCAGAAGTGGCAGAACCCAGTGGAGCAGTCCAGACTCCAGCCAGATGGAGTGAAGGGCAAAGGCCATTTCTTTTCCATTAATGCATTGTGACAACTTCATCTGACTTGGCCAGCAACATGGCTGACTGGTAGATATTTCATTTGTTCAAAACAGAGATGTTATTATGCAATTAACTCTCAGGAAAACATTGATGGCTTTATAGTAATTAGTAAATCAGAGGCATAATGACATAGACCAAAGTTTGGTATACTCATCATTAATGAAGCAATCTTTTTATTACCCAAGACTTGTCCCCGGCCGGATCTGTATTCAACCACCTGGATTCCTTCATTACTAGCTGCTGTGCGGAACACAGATGCTTTGTAACTCTAGAGTTCAGTGTCAGGGGCTATGAAGGCCAGAGTTGACTATGAGAGGGCTGTGACATATTTCTGGCTATGTCATTTCGTAGGTTCTTAATAGGACCTGAGATGCAGGCTTTCTTTTGCCCTTTGTGAACTCATTTTGGAAGTTTCTGTTGGCTGATTCCAACTCTATAAAGGAAAGCACAGGGAATTCATGGAACATCTCAACCTATCTTGGTATTATTTTTTCATTTTTGGTTCCATGTGTGTCTAGATTTAGCTTTAATAATCTATCAGCCTTACAGGATCTTCCTGATTGCTTTCAGGTCAAATGCAGACTTGACTGCTCATTTTCTTGTTATTTCCTGGAGGTGGATTACAGTGCTCCATTCTGCCATCTGGAATGGGGATTCTTTGCCTCCCTGTTGATCCCTTCATGCTTTCAGTGTTCATTTCAGGCCATACACATGCTTTTTCTTCAGAGAGAAAAAAAAATCAATTTCCTCTGGGCTGAAGAGAGGCCAGCATTTTTGCAATCCCCCAATGTTATATTATACTTTTAAATAAAAGGATATTTCTGAGCTCTATAGACAGTACCCAGAACAACCGCTTATTCAACTGCAGTGGCAAATCAGCATCAGCCATCAGCCATTCTCACTTTTCCCAGCTGTCATTAAGAAATGGATCTTCCGGAGCTGAGAACAGTGGTTCATATTTGTAATCCTAATCCTATTTGTAATCCAGAGGTAGAGATTGGGAGGATCAGTTCAAAGCAAGCCTGGGCAAAAACTGAGGCCCTCGCTGAACCAAGAAATATGATGGTGGGGCTGGGAAGGTGGCTCAGTGGTAGAGCGCTTGCCTTGCATGCATGAGGCCCTGGGTTCCATTCCTCAGCACCACATAAGCAAAAAGAAAAAAGCCAGAAGTGGTGCTGTGGCTCAAGTGGTAGAGCGCTAGCCTTGAGCTGAAGAGCTGAGGGACAGCACCCAGGCCCAGAGTTCAGGCCCCACGACCGGACCCCGCCCCCTAATAATGATGGGATTTGGGAGACATAGATAGGAGCATCATAGTCTGAGGCCAGGCTTGGACAAAGCTGAAACCCTATCCAAGAATAAAAATAAAAAACTCAAACAAGTACTGCGCCATGAATTAAGTGGTAGAGTACCTAATGGTAAGTACTGTAGAAATAAATAAATAAATAAGCTTGCTGTGTTCTTATTGGTTGATGTCATTCCTTTCTTGGCTCTGCAGGCATCCAGATGTACCTTTGCAACAGAGAGCACTATGGTTACCTGCCCATCCCTCTGAAGCCTCAACAGACCCTACAAGAAGACGTTGAGACCCTCATCCATGTGCAGATAGAAGCAATGAGTGAGTGACCCTGCAGGCAGGGTGATGGCACTGTTCATTGACAAAGTGACTAGACCAGTCTGATCATGCCTCATGGAGGTCCAGCATCTCCTGGCTCTCAGCCTTGCCTGAAACAGCTGTTCAGCTCTCCATTCATTCTCCAGTTTTCCTTGTATGAAATTCAAATATATGTCATCAAGGAGCTTCCTGTCCTGGTGGACACTGGGTACACAAAATAGTACCCTCCAAACAAGGCAATAAGCACTATAACTGTGTTTTGTAACATGAACTTAATTCCTAACTTTGTAATTCTGTAACTTAACTTTTATTGTCAAATGATGATAATAAAACTTTAATTTTAGAGCAGATATACACAACTCATATATGTAGGGGGGATTAATATATACTAACACATATAACATATATATTAACACATATAAATGTTTATATATACATCTATATTATGTATGTGTCACATATACAGATATGTGGCATATATGTCTATATTATAGATAATATATCATATAATATTATATATTATTCCTATATTATATATGTTGTATATATTTTTTATATAGATTATAATACAGACATGCACATAGACATGGTTAACACAACAATAATAATTATTATGACTCCCTTTTACATAGTTTTTGATATCATAGACAACAAACCAACCACTTTTTGTTCCTTGTCTCATGAATATTCTCTACAACCCAGTGAACCCATAATAATAAAGATGAAGAAGTTGAGGTACAGAGACCCCAGGTAATGAGATCATTATACTAAGCACATGGCAGGTTGAAATTTGAACCAGTCTCACTGTCTCCAAATCTCATGTCCTTGAAGATTGTATTATCATTGTTCTGGGTCTGGCATGCTGTAGGAAGACCATTTTGGATATGGCATGGCAAAGCAGATAGAAGACCATGGGGTTCAGAACTGGAGTGGGAGCCATGGAGAGAAGGAGAGTAGGAAGAGAGACTAAGAACAGATAGGGGAAGGCTCAGCAAGAGCTGGCTGTAGGTGGAAGAGCAAAAGACAGGCACTCTCAGTTCTGGCTAGAAAGTCTGCGATGACTAGGAATTTTAAATGGAATAAGCCATTTAAAATAAAAGGGGTTTGAAAGAAAGTTTACCATTAGACTTATTGAATTGCCTGTGTCTATTTTCCACTGTCTCCTCCAGACTGTAAATCCCTTTTTCATGTTAGTCTAAGGGTATGGCACCTGCTCATCAACTAGTAGACATTCTGCAAGTATTTGCTGATGAGTGGCCGAAGAATGAATGAATAAATGACTGAAGGTGACTGTAAGTATTAGTTTACTCTCACAGAATTTCTGGGACTAGCTCTTCAGAATCTCTTCTGTGATTTTTTTTTTTTTAGTCAGTCATGGGGCTTGAACTCTGGGCCTAAACGCTGTCCCTCAGCTAGTCAGCTCAAGGCTAGCACTCTACCTCTTGAGCCATATCACCGCTTCCGGTTGTCTGGGTGGTTTTTTGGAGATAAGAATCTCACGAACTTTCCTGCCTGGGCTGGCTTTGAACCTCCATCCTCAGATCTCAGCCTCCTGAGTAACTAGGATTACAGGCGTGAGCCACCGGTAACTGGCCTTCTGTAAATTTTTAAGAATCTCTTTTATGTTTTTTTTTTCTAGATGACCTTCTAGATAAGGTTGGATAAGGTTGTTACCTTAATGTCTGTGTCCCAAAACCTAGCACAGTGCCTGGTATATGACTAGTACCAAGCAAATATTAGCTGAATTCATGGCAGACAAGTGAATGAATGAATGAAAATGGTATTGTCAAGACTTCTGAGCCTAAAATCAACTTAAACCCAGGCTCTGTCACTCATGAAAGGAGAATCAATTTCTCAGAATTAGGACACTGACTTTGCAAGATTGAGAGATGCCAATAAAATAATATATACCAACTCCACAAACGAAGGAAATGTGGAAATTATTATGATTCCGTTCATCACTTGATTCCATTCATCCCATGACTCCCAAATAAGTGTCAGTTTAGACAGGAGCTCAACAGAACCTTGGGTTCTCCCCCTTTTTTTTCCCAGATGACTGTGTGTGTTGAACATTCTCAGTACACAGAAATGCAAACACTGTCAATACAGATTTTAATGATAATAAATTATAAGCATGCACAACTCCTTTTCTAGCTGGGGAGAATTCGTTTGATAAGAACCTGTTGATCATAGCTTTCATTACTGATCTTCCTGCACCTGCCAACTCCAGTGCTAAGCATTTAAAAAAACATTTCATTTAATTCAGTATTTGAATTCAGAGCCTCATGCTTCCTAGGCTGATGTTCTACCACTTGAACTACACTTAGAGCCCTACTTTTTTCTATTTATTTTTGAGATGAAGCCTCAAAGCCTGCTTAAGCTGGATTTGAAGGCTCCAGATCTCATACACCTGAGTAGCTATAATGACAGGCATGAGCCACTAGCACTTTGCCTCATTAGTTCTTGT
Organism: Dipodomys spectabilis; assembly: GCF_019054845.1. Lineage (NCBI taxonomy): Eukaryota > Metazoa > Chordata > Mammalia > Rodentia > Heteromyidae > Dipodomys > Dipodomys spectabilis. The sequence goes on along the minus strand of NW_024870696.1, from coordinate 355,838 downwards.
ATTAATCTTCTCTAATTACAATTTTGTCAACATTTTATATTCTGAATTTTAAAATACAGAACATATTGGTGTAACAAAAGAATCAGAAAATAAAATAGAAATATGGACTGAAGGCTAACACAGTATGAATAAAATTACTTCCTCTAAGGAAAGATGAACTAGATAATCAAAACATTTTACAAAGTGACTCTCCTGGTTAGAGATGCTGGTGTTTGAAATTTCAGCCGTCACAGGGAAGTGATAAGAAACAGACAAATTTAAGATATGATTTAATTGTGTAGAGTCCATAGGACTTACAGATCTTGGTTGCAGCCCATGAAGGAAAGAAGGAATTAAGAATGATTCCAGGATTTGAGACCTGTAGATGGAAAAGGCTTCAGAAGAAAAGATTCATGGCAGGAAGTTTGATCTTGTTAGCTGAAGTTCTCTGTTAGACATCAGACTAGGGTGACAGAGCTAGTTGGATATAGGAATCTGGAATTCTAAAGAGAAACACCAACGCAGACAGGATATTTGAAGCCAAGGAAGAGTGTGATTTCATGAAATATATGGGCAGAGAAGGAGAAGAGGAAGACAGATCCTAGGGAGAGATCAATAGCCAGAAAGCTAAGGGGGTAAACTGAGTAGGGCTGCAGAGAAGTCAAGCAAAATGAAGATAAAGACTTGATTATCAGTTCTGTGAAAATAGAACTCTGTGATGACCTTGAGCAAAGGAACGTGATGGAGAACTAAATCTATTGAAGTGAACTGAAGAGAAGACAGGGGAGATGGGCAAATGGAAACGTGATGGGAAATGGAAGACAGAAAGGAAATCGTGACTGATAGAAGGTGAGAGATCAAGAGGGAAATTTTTGTTTGTTTTTGTTTCTTTGTGTTATTTTTTTCAAGATAGAAATATTACAGCATATTTGTATGCTATTAAGAAATATCCAAGATACAAGGAGAACTTGATGGCATGGAAGAGAAGATGACTATAAAAAGGGAATCCTTGAGCCAAGCAGGGTCTTGTAGCCCAGGACCATGTCATGAAGAGTATACTCCATAGAAATGGGATTCTCCATCTCCTGCAGCAGATGGGAAGGTAAAATGTGATGATACACATCAGGTTGAGTTTGTAGACTAGAGGTAGAATAAAAGACATATCTAGTCAGATTCCAAATATTTTCCTGGTAAGTTGTCCAGTCATGGCCCAGGAGAGTTATTGGAGATTTCAAGAAAGTAAAGGAATCAAAGAAATCTCTAGACACTGTGAAAGTAAATTTTCTAAGGAAATCTAACATTTGATGTTGTCAAGACACATAATTGGGGGGTTCTTCTATAGTGATCTTCTTGGTGCTGAATAAGTGAACAATACAACCAGGTGTAGCCAGCATCAAGGTTTTATCAGACAATGACAATGGGAGGAACTAGGAGTCTTTAAAAGGGAATGAGAAGCCGGGCACCAGTGGCTCAGGCCTGTGATTCTAGCTACTGAGGAGGCTGAGATCTGAGGATCGAGGTTCAAAGCTAGCCCAGGCAGGAAAGTCCATGAGATTTTTATCTCCAATTAAACACCAGAAAACCCGAAGTGACCCTGTGGCTCAAGTGGTATAGAACTCGCCTTGAGCAGAATTGCTAAGGGACAGAGTTCCTGAGACAGAGCCCAGGCCCAGAGTTCAAGCCCCATAACCTAAAAAAAAGGAGGGGAATAAGAGTTTATGAGACTCTGAGTGGTGTGGAAATGAATAATAATCATAATTATCATTTGGTAAAAACACTGTATCTGGGCTTGGAATGTGGCTTAGTGGTAGAGTGCTTGCCTTGCATGCATGAAGCCCTAGGTTCAATTCCTTAGTATCACATAAACAGAAAAAGCCAGAAGTGGTGCTGTGGCAAGTGGTAGAAGACTATCCTTGAGCACAGAGAGGCTCAGGGACAGTGTCCAGCCCTAAATCCAAGCCCCAGGAATGTTAAAAACAACAACAACAACAACAACACAGTGTCCAATACTCTGTGTATACTAACTCTTAAGTGCACTGGAAGCTGGATGGTAGACATGAGAAAGTTATAAGGTGTGGGAAGACTGGACTTGGAAATCACAGCATGAAGCATCACGAAATTTCAAGTGCCTCTACTCTATATTACTCTTTTTGTGTGTTTGTACCTGTGGGGAGGGGCAAGGTACTAGCTTTTAAACTTAGAGCCTCACATTTGATAGGAAGGGGGCCTATAAATTGAGCCATGCTCCAGTTCTGGCTATTTTTCATGTAGCATCTTGCTGTTTTTGCTTTGGCCAGCCTGGACCTCATTCCTCCTATTTACTTAAAATGAGATGACTAGTGTATGCTATCTAACATTTTTTTTGTTAAGATGGGGTCTCTTAAACTTTTTTCAGGGCTGGTCTCAATCCATGCCCCTCTAGATCTCCACCTCCTGTGTATCTGGGAGTACAGGTTTGAGCTCCTAGCAACAGATTACCGTGAGAGATTACTAAAACCAGATTACTAAGATACAATAGCATATGAGATCAGAAAGTCTAAAACTGAGTTCCAGCTCAGCTAATTATTCAGTGTTTGACCTTGGACAAGTCCACACTGGATAGATCTCAGTTTGCTTGCACATAGAAGCAATCAAGCACAGCAAAAAGAGAAGAAAATGGCATCTATGAAAACACTTAAATTGTAAGGTACTTAAGTGACTGCTATGGTTGAGAACAGATCTGCAGTTGAAGATGATTATTTTGGTAGGCATATACAGCCAAACTGTATATTTTTATTTAAATATATATTAAATATATGTTACATATTTTAAATATGTATTTACATATCTTCATAAAGGTTATGTCATTTGCTTGTAAATGAATGGAACTGGAGGTCATCATGTTGAGCTATAGGAGCCAAATTCAAAAGAGCCAAATATTACATGTTTTCAATCATTTGTAGAATTTAGACCTAAATGATATGCATATATATATATATATATATGCTCTACATATACATATACATTCATATGTAGAGAGAGAGAAAATATGACTGCAACTTAGGAATTGTTTGGGGGAATGAGAAGAAGGGGAAAAGGGAAAGAGAATGATGGAGGACTAATACTATTGAAATACATGGTATCTATAAATGAAAAATGGCAAAACTAAACTAGAAACTATTGACTAATAGAGGTAGGTAGGGGTAGGAAAAGAGAGGGCAATAGAAGGGTTTATTTTGATTATTATATGGTAAAATATAGTAAAACCTGTACAAATAATATTTGCTTAAAAATGACACGAAAGTAAAAGTAGGCTCTGCTGTGGGTCTGGATACCAGAGGGAGGAGGGAAGGCAAATGGAGAGGAGTGAATGTGGACATATTCATGCATCTAACGCATTTGGTAGAAGGACTTTACATACATGTATAGGCACTTGATTACCCACGTCTGAGTGTCTGAGGTGGAGTGGAGCTGCCAGGGAGGGAGTGTATCCCCAGAGACTTCCCCATCCAGTGACTTTGCTTCCATTTTCATTTCCTCTGGCTGCTTCCAGTTTTCTCAGCTCCCCAAGGCTGCTAGCACACCAGGGAGGTCTTGCACTATTTCCCTGCAGCTCTTCTGCTGTCCCCTCAGCCCCTGCCCCCACACTAAGACTCCACACCCAGGACAGCCGGGCCAGGGAGGGTTCTGGGAGGAAGCAGCTCCTCTGGATTCGGCACTGCTTTTCTGTAGACATTCAGCTACAGATTTAACTCTGAGCTGTGCTGCTAGGTGGTCACTGAAATAGTTGAGGGGGTAGAGACCTGCAAGCAGTAGGAGGAAAGCCAGCCAGTGCGTCCCCAGATCCCAGCACCTGTCCTGCTTGTTTGAGCAGTGGTTTCTATGGTCAGGAGGGCCAAGTCCTTCTCCTGGATGGTGACATCAAAACCAGTCCACAAGCTGGGCCCTGGTGGCTCACACCTGTCATCCTAGCTACTCAAGAGGCTGAGAGCTGAGGGTTGTGGTTTGAAGCCAGCCCAAGCAGGAAAGTCCTTGAGATTCTCATCTCCAATTAATTACCAGAAAACTGGAAATGGCACTGTGGCACAAAGTGGTAGAGTGCTAGCCTTGAGCAAAAGAGCTCAGAGACAGTGTTCAGCCGCTGAGTTAAAGCCCATGATTGATTTAAAAAAAAAAATCTGCCATTTCAGTGGACCCTCAGCAGAAGTGGAGTTGTGAGGCTGAGGCTGGGGCATGGTGGTAGAACACATGCTTAGCAGGTATGAGGCCCTGGGTGAAATGCTAGAAGCCCTTCTCCCATCAAAGAAAGAAAGAGGTCCTGAGATCAGAGAGGCTGTAAGACCACTGAACATGCTCCCGGACTCTTACTGGTACTCTGTTGCAGAGGAGATCAAATCAGGGTGCCCCCTCTTCTAAAGCTACTGCTTTGCCTCTCTCAGGCACCTGGACCTGAGTTAAATGTGCTGGCATCTAGAGTTGTGCCACCCATGTCTTCTAAGTCAGTGCCCGAGACCCCACAACTCCGTAAGCCAGTGGCTGTGACAGGTCGCAGAGGTAGAGTGCCGTGTGCACATGAGTGGCTCACTTTGATTTGTGGTGCTCGCACTGACCTCATGTGCTAGCTCCCCACTACCGTGTGAGGACAGGGGTCCTTCCCTGCCTCCAGCTGTGGTACTGAACTCGTAGTACCACACCTGCACATGCTGTGCCACCCGGGCACCTCCGCCTTGCCCTCGAGCAGCTGGGCCTCTGGGCATGAGCCAGGCAGGCTGTGAACGGCCTGTGGCCTGCGGGCAGTGTGCTGGCCTAGCCCATCTAGTGGATGATCCCAGGGCCTCGCACACTCCCTCATGGGCCTGCTCAGTGGCATGTTGGTGGTGGCCGGCTGCTGATGCTTGGTGGGAAGGGAAGTCACTGGATTGAGTCTGAGGTTTGTGGCCTTGAGTACAGCACGTAGCCTGGTCTGCAGAGCCTTGGGATATTTGGGTCCCCAGGCCCTAGGGCACTGCCATCCCTAAGTCTGTCCCTCACCCCTGCTGCCTCCCAGCATTTGCTGAAGGCAATGAATGTTTAAGAAGGCTGCGGGTCTGGCTGCCGCACTTCTGTCTTATAGATTGATGATCTCAAGCTGTTCTGTTGATGTCACTGTGCATCTGTGTTTGGGGAAAGAGTATAAGAGAATGGTTAACCCAGCAGGAGCTCATTACGCCATGAATGATGAAAGGTAGGCGCCTGGTTTATTCCTGTTTGATTTGCTTGCTTCATTGAGGAAAACAAATGATCATGTCACCCTATTGAGAATTTCAGCCTCCCACATTTCAGTTATTTTTGCCTGGAATGACTCAACTTTCAAAATATATTGTTTGCCTTCTTTCTTGGATTATGACCTTCATTACTGGATAGGGAAGGGAAGCCAGTAAAAGTGTGTGTGTGTGTGTGTGTGTGTGTGTGTGTGTGTGTTCTGTGTGTGTGTGTGTGTGTGTTTCAAGAAATGAAGGACCCTTAACTACTAATGCTCATTAGACACCACAGTCTTCTGGGAGTGGTGGTATACTTGTAATCTCAGCACTCAGGAGGCTGAGGTAGGAAGGTCTGGAGTTTGAGGCCAGCCAGTGTTCCACAGCAAGACACTGTCAAAAGAGAGAGAGAAAAAAGAGAGAAAAAAGACAGAGGGAGGGAGGGAAGAAGAGAGGGAAGGACAGGTATGGGAAGGAGAGAAGGAGAGAGGAAAGGAAGAAAGGAAGAAGGAAGGAGCAAAAGAAAGCTGTCCCACCCCAGAATTTCACATCAGTTGGCATGAGTGAAACTGGCCATGGTCTCTCTCAAGTTCCTTAGTGAAGGGGCCACTGTACTGATCACGCCTTTCATACTGCGTCTCAGTTAGGTTGGGATCCCCAAACCACCATGCTAGGATGCATCTGTAGCTTACTTCTTCCTGCTGAGAGCTTGCAGTCCTGGCATCTTTCCCAGACCATTTGCTCTCCATGTGTTGGTGTGGCCAGCATCCCAGGCGGCTTCTCCACATCAACACGTGCTGCTATGATCACTATTGGGGGTCATGGAGGCTTGGAAGGTGGGTCTGTTGAGTTGAGCAGCAGACATTTGAACCTTCTTCAGAAAGTCTCTTGGCTAGACTGGGCATGGTGCCTCCTGCCTGTAATCTCAGCTATTTGGATGAGGGATGTAAGGAGGATGGATGCCCAAGGCTAGCCCCAAACTAAGTTAGTCTGAGAATTTATCTGAAAAAAAAAAAAAACAGACTAGAAGCAAAATAAACCCTAAAGCATAGCTTAAGTAGTAGATTGCTTGCTTAGTAAGTACAAGACCTGGAGTTCAAGCTCAAGTACTGCCTTAAAACCTAAAATTAAAGTATCAGTAACACGGCCATAACTAGCTTCATTTGCCTGGAATAGAAGGAAATAGAAACTGGTAATAGCTGCAATGATTATCATTGTCAGTACTATTAGTAACTTAATGATCAACTCTCAAATTCTTTCATATAAATGTACATAATTATATAGAGAGACACATATATATGTATGTGTCTGTATATACCATAAAGAAATGCACTAAATAGTCGGGCTCCGGTAGCTCACGCCTGTAATCCTAGCTACTCAGGAGGCTGAGATCTGAGGATCACGGTTCAAAGCCAGCCCAGGCAGGAAAGCCCGTGAGACTCTTATCTCCAATAAAACCATTAGAAAACTGGAAGTGGCGCTGTGGCTCAAGTGGTAGAGCACTCTCTTTGAGCTGAAGAACTGAGCTGAGGGATAGCACCCAGGCCCAGAGTTCAAGCCCCACAACCAACAACAACAACAAAAAAGAAACCCACTAAATAAAAAATAACTAAATAAACATAAAATAAAATAACCAAATGAAAATAACATGAGGAACCCCACTAAACAGTATTTAAAAGGAGGGAGAAGGAGAGTATGAGGTTAAGAAAGAATAAAAGGGGGGGTGAATTTGATCAAAAAGTACATGATGTGCATATGTGCAAATATCACAATGAAACTCCTTTGTACAATTTATGCTAATGATTTTTAAAGAAAATGTCCAAATTATCCCTTTCAGGAAAATTACATCAGTACTGTGAGTTCCTACAAGACCACCAAGCTTTCAAGGTCTTTTCAGCCTTATTGGCCACATTCCTTCCAATCACGGAAATCTATAGAACTTTAAAGTTTTTTGGTTGAAGGGGGGTGAGAACGTTGAAGGAGGTAACAGTGAGCAAGATGCACTGTATTCATAAACTGCTTGGCTAAATACCAAAAAAATGGATGAAAGCTCTTTTGAGAGGATCAAATTGATAAAACTCCTCACTGAAGGCACAATATCTCTCCACTTGGGATCCTCCATGGTTGGGGTATGGAACAAGTACTGCAGTGAACAAATGCTCTCAACAGTCAGGACTCCAGCTACCAGGGTTCCAGCATAGCCACGTAGTCCTGAAGACCTGCCTAACAGCTCTCCTCTGCCCTGGAAGGCCCAAGTTGGGTTCCAGCCCTGAAGATCGGGCATATGACTGGAACTCTGAGTTCACTAACAAAGCCCTCTGTGTGCCTCTTGTGTCTTCCAGTTGACCGTCCTCCAATGGAACCTTCCCAATTTGTGTCACTCATCCTTAAATATCCAGACAAGATGGGAGTTAATGAGGTAGGAAAGTGCGTGTGTGTGTGTGTGTGTGTGTGTGTGTGTGTGTGTGTGTAACACATGCTTGTACATGTGAGCTGTGCAGTTGTTGTATTACGCAGTCTTTATTAAAGCACTCTCCCAAGCATCTGATTGAGAGCCAGCAATAACGATGTGGCTGCTGGAAGGCTCTGGAATCTTGAGAAAACTACTGATATGTTGTTTTGCCTCTATTCTATCTTTGATGAGGAGGGTCCTGGAAACAGGAGTTAATCATTGCATCAAGAAAAAGGAACTATTTCATAGGGAAAGTGAATATGCCAGGCTTTAGCAAACTCTGTATGGAAGGTAAGGGAAGAAGATATATGTTCTCTACTTGGAGGACACTGGGTTTTTTTCTACCAGAGTAGAGTGCATTGCTGTTGTTCCATTTAAAAAATGTTGGAAGAGGACAAGGAGAGAGAGAAAAAGAAATGTGTTCACAAATTCTGCTTTCTACAGGCAAGAGTTCGTAATAGCTTTTCTAAGGACCAAATTTACTCTGCAGTTTTCATTGTATCAAGAGCACGACCTAAAATGCAGCTCACTAGTAAAGCACTTGCCCGGGTCCTGGTGTCAAATCCCAGAAACACACATACACACAAGACAAAGAGAGAAAAAGGAAGGAAAGGAAGGAGAGAGGGAAGGAAACAAAGGAAAACCAGTGAAATGAACATGTGACAAAGTGTTGTACACCAGAGCCTGCAGAGCCACGACTACAACTCACATCACTGACTCCTTCCTTATGGTCTGAAGGTGTCCAGCAGTCCACACACTGAGACACAACTCTCTTTGGACCTTCGATAGGCAACAGTCCAGTATCGTTGGTGTTCATTGCCACTGCTTAATGTAAGGAAAACAATAACTGTAACACACATGGACTTGCACAAAACACAGCCATGGTTGCTGATGGAACTTAGAATGCTGTTGTAGCTCTCTCCTTTCCTGCAGCTTTCCAGTTCTCTAAACAAAAGGACCCACATGTCCTACATATATTCACTTTCTTCTTAAAATTACATTTCTTTTTATGTTTTATTGTAAAAATAGGGTTCAGAGGGGTTACAGTTACATGAGTAAGGTAATGAGTACATATCCTATAGAGCATTGTTAACTTCCTCCTTTGTTTTTCCTCTACCATTCCTTCCCTCCCCACCTTCCCAACTCCCCCTCCCCCAAGTTGTAAAGTTCATTTTCAAATAGTGTCTTGGACATCTCATTGTTACAACAGGTAAACCTATATCCTTATTTGAGCATTTTGTTATTTCCCTTCCCCTCCCCAAATTAGAAAAATGTATATACAAGATGCAGGACACTGACGTCAAATACAGTGAAAACCGGGGAAAGAACATACAAAAGAAACAAAAAAAAATCACATAGTACATTTTAGATACGTTAAAATCAATAGAAAGAAAGAAAGAAAGAAAAAACCCTATCTTGGGTTTCATTTCGTTTAACGTCATCTTATATGGTCATATATATGTATATAGCTTTTGACCTTTTCTGCTTGTCCTAGACATATACTAGTTATTTAGGGAAACTACGGGATCTATGTTTCTTTGGGACTGTCTTACTTCACTTAATGTAAGTTTTTCCAAGTATTTCCATTTCCTAACAAATGGGGCAATGTCATTCTTTCTGATGGAGGCATAGAATTCTATAGTATATATACACCACATTTTCTTGATCTATTCATCTACTGAGGGGCATCTGGGTTGGTTCCATATCTTAGCTATTGTAAATAATGCTGCAATAACATAATTGTGCTGGTAGCTTCAGTATAACCTTGTTTGTGATCGTTTGGTAAATGTCCAAAAGTGGGATTGCTGGGTAATAGGAGAACTCTATATGGAGTCTTTTGTGGAAGCTCCATACTGCTTTCCAAAGTGGTTGAACAATTTTACACTCCCACCAACAATGCAGTAGGGTTCCCTTTTGGCCACATCCCCTCCAGCATCTGTTGTTATTAATTTTCTTCATTTGTTCTAACTTGGGTGAGGTGGAATCTCAATGTTGTTTTGATTTGCATTTCTTTTATAGCTAGAGTAGTTGAGTATTTCTATTGGCCATCCTTATTTCCTCTTCAGAGACGTCTCTTTTTTAAGTCTTTAGCCCACTTATTTATTGGGCAGTTGTTTCTTTGAGGATTTGTTGTTGGAGGATTTAGTTTTTTGAGTTCTAAGTATATTTTAGATATGAGACCCTTGTCTGTTGTATGGCTAGTGAAGATCTTCTTCCAATTCGTGCGTTTTCTATCGATCTTGCTAGCTATGTCCTTTGTCATGGAGAAACTCCGCAATTTCATGCAATTCTATTTGTACAACCTTTCTTTGATTTGTTGTGTTTCTGGGTTACTACTAAGAAAATTTCAGCCTGTGCCAAGGAACCCTATATTTTCTCTTATTCCTTCCTGTAATGTTTTCAGGTTGTCTGTTTTGACATCAAGGTCTTTGATCCATATGGAGTTGATTCTGGTGCAGGGTGATATATAAGGATCTAGTTTTAGTTTTCTACTGCACCATTTGCCAAAGAGGCTGTCTTTCTTCCATTCTATTTTTTTAGCTCCCTTATCAAAGATTAGGTGGTTATAGGGTCTGTGGGTTCATTTCTGGGTCTTCAGTTCTATTCCATTGGTCATCAGGTCCGTTCTTGTGCCAATACCAAGCAGTTTTGATTACTATGGCTTTGTAATAGAGTTTGAAATTTGGTATTGATATTCCTCCAGCACTGTTCTTTCTGCTAAGGATTGTTTTTGCTCTCCATGGTCACTTATTTTTCCATGTGAATTTTTGGGCTGCTTCTTCTATTTCATTGAAGAAAGAGGTTGGAATATTGATAGGTTTGTAGATAGCCTTGGGAAGTATTGCCATTTTCATGATGTTAATCCTCCCAATCCAGGAGCATGGGAGGGCTTTTCACTTCCTAAGTTCTGCCTTAATTTCCTTTTACAGGTTTTTAAAGTTTTCATCGTAGAGCTCCTTCACTTCTTTAGTTAACTCCTAGATATTTTATTTTATTTTTTTGTGGGGGGTCCGGTCGTGGGGCCTGAACTCTGGGCCTGGGTGCTGTCCCTCAGCTCTTCAGCTCAAGGCTAGCGCTCTATCAGTTGAGCCACAGCATCACTTCTGGCTTTTTTCTTTTTGCTTATGTGGTGCTGAGGAATCGAACCCAGGGCCTCAGGCATGCAAGGCAAGCGCTCTACCACTGAGCCAACTTCCCAGCCCTGATATTTTATTTTTTTGTGGGGTTATTACAAAAGGAGTTGCTTTCCTGATTTCAGCTAAATTCATTGTTGGCACACAGAAAAGCCATTGACTTTTGAGGATTAATTTTATACCCTGCTACTTTGCCAAAATTTCGAATCAGCTCGAGTAATTTGGGAGTGGAATTCATGGGATTCTTTAAATACAAGATTATGTCATCTGCAAAGAGGGAGAGTTTTAACTTCATCTTTCCCTATTTGGATTCCCTTTATGTTTGCATCTTTTCTTATTGCTGTAGCTAGGCATTCTAATACTAAACTGAAGAGAAGTAGAGAGAGTGTACATTCTTGTCTCTTTCCTGAGTTTAGAGGAAATGGCTTTAGCTTTTCACCATTAAGTATAATGCTGGCTGTAAGTTTGTCATGCACAGCCTTTATTATATTGAGGAATGTTCCATGAATTTCTAGTTTTTCCAGAGCCTTCATCATAAAGGGGTGTTAGATCTTGTCAAATGCTTTTTCTGCATCTATTGAGATAACCATGTAGTTCTTATCCTTGCTCTTGTTAATGTGATGAATTATATTAATTGATTTTCATATATTGAATCCTGAAATGAATCTTGTTTGATTGTGGTGTATGATTTTTTTAAATAAGTTTTTTATTGTGAAAATATCGCACAGGGGGTTACAATCACATGAGCAAAGTAATGAGTACATTTCTTATCAAGCATTGTTGCTTCCTCCTTTGTTTTTCCCCTACCATCCCTTCCCTCCCATCTTCACAACTACATACCCTCCCACTCCCCATCCTCACCGCCAACACCTCCACTCCCCCCCCCCCCACTCCGCCTAAAATAAGTTTCAAGAAGGGGTCAAGCATGTCCATTGGGCATTTTGAATTTAATGAAGACCAAAGATCATTGGACAGGGATTTACCTCAGGCCATTCCAGGGTGGAATTAACTTTAAGGCTATTAGAGTCTGTCCTGTAATGACTAGGGACCTGGATTCTCACCAAGGACCCACCATCTGCCAGGCACCTCCCACTCCAGCCACATCCACCGGTGAGGAGGACCCTTACTCACTTCCCATCCACTGCTTCCACAGTCTTGACCTTGACCTTCTGCTGGTAGATTGTGTGCAGCATCCAATCCTGTCCGTCCTTTGTGCATTTCCAGTTGATCATGAAAATCTAATGTAGGAAGCCAAGGAGGGAGAAAAACACAAGGTACTTACATCTTATTCTTTTTTGAAAAGTTTAGTGAATGTCAAGGATCAAAGTTGCTGGTCAGCTAAGGATGAGAAACGACAGGGAAAACCGTAGTAAGGATGAGTAAGGATTTATACAAAATGGACTATTTTCAAAACAGGAGCTCTAATACTCACTGATAAACATGTTCTTCCTACTCTTGAAAAACAAACTTCAAAAAGTAACTCATCAAGAAGCTAAAGGCAAACTAAACATAGAGCACCAAGAGGAAGGAGACAATTGCCAAGTGGACTGTGTGTGTGTGTGTGTGCTTGCGCACGTGTGTGCATGTGTGTGTGCACACATGTGCACACACATACATATACCAGGACTTAGGCATTATCCCTTAGATTCTTTTCTTTTATTTTTTGTCAGTCATGGGCCTTGAACTTTGGGCCTGAATGCTGTCCCTCAGCTCTTCAGCTCAAGGTGAATGCTCTACCACTTGAGCCACAGCACCACTTCCGGTTTTCTGAGTGGTTTATTAGAGATAAGAGTTTCATGGCCTTTCCTGCTTGAGCTGGCTTTGGACAACGATCCTCAGATCTTAGCCTCCTGAGTAGCTAGGATTACAGGCGTGAGCCACTGGCACCCAGCTCCTTAGATTATTTTCTTAATGCTGGTGCTTTATCTATTGGGCCATACGTCCATTTCTGGCTTTTTGATGCTTAATTGGAGATAAGGGTCTCATGGACTTTCCTGCCTGGCTTGGCTTAGACTTCATTCCTCAGATCTCAGCATCCTGGATAGGATTAAGTTTAGGTGCCAACAGTACCCTGCTCAAGTGATTAATTTTATCATCAAAAGTTGAGGAGTTTATTCTCCAGTTTATTCTCCAGTTCTGCATTTGAAATCAGGGTTTTGTATTTGCTCTGTTCACTTGCTCAGCTTGCTTGTGTGGTTGGTGTGTTATCATTTAAGTCATACTTCCAGTCCAGCTTTTTGTAAGTTATTTTTCTGTTTTTGGAGATGGAGTCTCCTTGTTCATTTTTTGGAGATTGAGTGTGTTACTTTAATATATCTTCACCTGTCAAACCAAACTTGCAGCCATGGAGTAAAAATCATTTAGTCAGGCTGTATGTAATCCTTTGTTTGGGTTGCTGGATTATATTTGCCTGTTATATCCTTGATTTTATATCAGAATAATCCTGGCTTCATAGAACCAATTAGAATATACTCCATCCTGCTCTATTTTTTGAAAGAGTTTGTTAAGGATTAGTATTAATTCTTTAAATAGTTGGTAGTTCTCTAGTAAAGCTTTTTGGTTCTTTTGGGAATTTATTTTATCACTATCTCAAATTCTTTACTTGTTGTACACTTATTCTGAATTTCTATTTTTGTGTCATTGTATCAGTTTGTCCATTTCATCTCAATTATCTAACTTTGTTCATAAAATAACCCTTTCTACTTCTGCAATGTCAGTAGAGATGTCTTCTTTTCTAAGTTTAGTCATTTCATCCTAGTCTCCTTTTTAACTCATCAGTCTAGATAAATTATTTTCAATTTAGTAGATCTCAAATAACCATTTTTTGTTTTATTGATAGTCTTTATTGTTTTTCCTATTCCCTAGAATAGGAATAATATTATTTCTAATATATTTTGTTCTATTTCCTTCATTCTAATTACTTTGAATTTAGCTTGTTTTTGCTGGTTTCTTAAGGAGATTGGTTATATTATTTATTTGAGATAATCTTTCAATATGGCCATTCATAGCTATAATTAAACTTTTAAGTACCATAGTAGTTATGTAAACCATAAGTTTGCTATATTTCTTTTTAATTATTCAAATTATTTTCTACATTTTTAAATTTTTAACTCATTGAATACATAGGAGTATGCTATAAAACAGATTTGTGAATTTCCCATCTTTGTTATTGATTTTAAATTTCATTCTGTTATCCTTGGAAAATGTTCTTTGTATAATTTCACTCCTTTTAATTGCTCAGAGGCTGAGGAATGTATTGGAGCTCAGGAGGCAAATGACAAAATAGAACACTCAGAATTTGGGGGGCTTAAAAATCATTTTTAATTTTTAATTCTGAGTGCTCTACTCATTAGCTCAAGGACAGATGCCCCCTGCCCCCAAAAATAAACATACAGCTTCTTTCAGAAGCAGCTCCTGTGTTCATCCTCCCCTCTCACTGTCCACAGACACAGAACTGATTTTTGTCCTGCCTTCTTGGAAAGCTGAGGAGTGTATTGGAGCTCTGGATGCAAATGACAAATTAAAGTACTCTGAATTTGAGGGCCTTAAAACAAATGTTCCAGACCTACACCTGTAAGAGAAGTGGTTGCCACTCTTAGCTGTACTTCATCTCTTATCTAACTTGCTTTGTTTTGTCTTCTTATTCTCAAGTCAAAACATCCATATAATCATTGTTCTCTGGAGGGAGAGATGGACCTCTATGAGACTGGACACCTAGAAGTTACATCAGCCAATCCCCTCAAGGTAAAGATGCATAGGTACAGAAAAATCAAAGGGACATCTTCAAAGGCTAGAGTATCACTGGGAGTTTTTTATGACAAAATTGAGAGTTCTTGGCTGGGCACCCGTGGTTCACCCCTGTAATCCTAGCTATTCAGGAAGCTGAGATCTGAGGATCGTGGTTCAAGGCCAGTCTGAGCAAAAAAGGCTGTGAGACTCTGATCTCCAATTAGTCACCAGAAAATTGGAAGTGTAGCTGTGTCTCAAAGTGGTAGAATACCAGCTTTGAGTAAAAAAGTTCAGGGACAGCACCCATGCCCTGCGTTCAAGCCACATGATTGACAAAAAATAAAATTTTAAAAAAATGGAGAGTTCTTGTAGGCACTAAGTCTTAGTTTATAGGACCAAATGTCTGCATTTACTACTGGTAGACCTTCCTCAGAATAATTATTATTTTCTGGAGTTTGCTCTAAGCTCCAGATGTGATTACAGAGACAAAGAAAGTGGAGGGAAAAGGTGAGATTGATGGGCAGATCTGGGCCTTGGGTGCCTGAGTATTTCGAGTTCTTTCTGCCAGTGTTCACCAAGCATGGGCATAATAAAATGCCTGCCCAGTTCTTGGGGAACTTCTGAGGGGTTCTTCCTCCTGGATTTGTAAAACTTGTATCATTGCTTTGACAGATTTTTCTACTACCCAACCACTTCCAGCAACACATCTGTATTTGCCCAAGTGTTTCAGGACAGCTGCTTTGTCACTTCTTTTCTGTGTTTGAATTCTGTAAGTTTGGGGGGGAAGATAACTGTTAGAAATGAATCTACATCTGATCTACAAAAAAGTGGTTGTGTTTCTGTCAGGTATATGCTCCCTTGCAGGTAGTGACAGGATGGAAATGATGGGGTGGGAGAGATTTTATTTTAGTTATTAGAATTCCACGCTTTGTCTTGTTGTGGAGATGAGAAGCTTACTGTGGTGGCCTACAGGGGTTCTTGCTTCAGGCTGAATAGACTAGGTGTGGAGTGGGGAACAGCTCCCTTGAGAACTCTGTCCTTTCTCACTCCCCATAGTTAGAAATGGGTTCTCATCACTGTCATCTCCCAATAAGTGTAGTCCTTTTCAGTAAGAATGCAGCCATACATTTCCACCAGGAGAGATCAAGATGAAACCAGGAATGTTGTCTCTAACTGTATGAGTTCAATTACAAACTCAAAGAATAGGGAAGAACAATGGAAGGCTGAAATTGATCAAGATGCATTATAAACTGACGTGTTGAAAGAAAGCCCCTTGTACAACTACTTAAAGGTAATTTTAAAATGTTTTTCTTTTAAAGGTACACTGCTGATTAGATACCAGACTCTTTTCAGAGGACTGACTTCACACATGAAGGTAAACTGATGATGTGATCTGAGAATTCCCACTACAGGTCGCCCTCTGATTCACTAACCATCTCTCATCCTCCTTAATGGCATTATGCCTTGAGGAATTGGAAATTATTGGAAATTATTTGTCATGCATCATTTTATAAAGAATACTTAGTGAATGTTAAGCAAAATGAACAGAATAAGCCTTAGGGAGGAAGTTGAAGTGATATTCTCACTGAAAAGCTGCTCACACATTCATTGATCTCAAACTCAGAAGAATTGCACTAGGTCACAGATAAATTCACCACCAACCATTTGTCCAGAAACCACTTGCTATCCTGGCTAAGCCCAAACAACCCTGTCTTGGCCACACACTATTTTTCAATGAAGTAGAAATTGGTTTTGTAGAACAAAGTGTTTTCAAAGGTGATGTCACAAAAAAAGAACATTTCTCTCTTTGCACTGACTCCCCAGAGCAGAGACCCGGTGAAGACAGAATTAGAGTTTCTTTTGTGAAGACTTTGAACATAAATACCATATAACTGTATTCTTCTCCTTATTCGGCAGAAGCTGGTTCTGTTTACTGGGTGTAAGAGGTGAATCACCAGCCTTTGGTCTGGTTTTTAATATTTGGAGATTAATTTTTTTAATTTGGACAGGTTTGTTCTGGAACCCCTTCCACAGTCTTCAAAAGCTAGAATAAAGGTCACTCACCACTGTGCAATTGTGTGGGAATTGAGTCACCTTTTGCAACAGTGGTTTACAGGGCTGTCTCTAAGAGCTGACAAACTGAAAATAAGAGACCAGCAGCTCATGTGTAAGCATTCAACTCCACAGACATTTCACAGGTATTTAAACTTTCACTTTTAATTTCCTTTGTCTTTACAACAACTGATAACTGTACAAAATAAATGGAGAAACTTCATTGGGGGAAATATATAATATTTATGTTATATATATGATATATGTAATAGGTTTTCTGTGTGTCTGGCTCTTTTCTCTGTGTGTGTGTGTGTGTGTGTGTGTGTGTGTGTGTGTGTGTGTGTGTGTGTGTATGTGAATGCACAAATGCATGTGTTGGTACTGGGTCTTAGACTCAGGGCTTGCACTCTTCTTTGTTTTGCCAGTCCTGGGCTTGAACACAGAGCCTGAGTGCTGTCCCTGAGCTTCTTTTGCTCAAGGCTAGCACTCTAACACTTGAGCCACCCCACCCCTTCTGGCTTTTTCTGTTTATGTGGTACTAGGCAAGTGCTAGGCAAGCATTCAACCACTAAGCCACATTCCCAGCCAAGGGCCTTGCACTCTTGCTTGACTTCTTCCTCTTATGGCTGGCACCTTGCCACTTAAGCCACATCTCTGCTTCCAGCTTTTTTGATGATTAACGAGAGAAAAGTGTCTCTTGGGCTTGTCTGACAAGGCTGGTTTTGAACTGCAACCCTCAGATCTCAATCCTCTGAATAGCTAGAATTATAAGCATGAACCACCAGCACCTGGCTGTGTCTGGCTCTTATTCACTGAACAACCAAATGTAATTTTGTAATTTTGTAAGTACAAAATGATTAGAGTTCAGGCTGGGAGTGTGGTCTCGTGGTAGTGTTGCCTAGCAGGCATGAAGCCCGGGTTCAATTCCTTAGTACCACATATACAGAAAATGCAGCAGGTGGCACTGTAGCTCAAGTGGTAGAGCACTAGTCTTGAGCTGAAGAGCTCAGGGATGGCATCCAGGCCCAGCATTCAAGCCATATAACTGACCAAAAAGATAAAAATTAGAGTTCTAGAGTATGTTAGTAATATGTGATACCTCTGTACCTCCTCAGTATCCCTTTATCCCTGAAGACTCTTGAATATTCTTAAGTTTTTCTTTCTTTTATTCCAGTACTAGAGCTTGAATTTAGGTCCTGTTGTTGTTCAGCTTTCTTTTCTCTCTCTCTCTCTCTCTCTCTCTCTCTCTCTCTCTCTCTCTCTCTCTCTCTCTCTCTCTCTCTCTGAGAAACTTGTTTCTTAAGACTGACCTCTGAGCTGGGCACTGGTGGCTCATGCCTATAATCCTAGCTACTCAGGAGGCTGAGATCTGAGGATTGTGGTTCAAATCCAGCCCAGACAGGAAAGTCTGTGAGACTCTTATCTCCAATAAATGACTCAGAAAACCAGAAGTGGTGCTGTGGCTCAAGTGGTAAAGCACTAGCCTTGATCTGAAGAGCTAAGGGACAGCACCCAGGCCTAGAGTTCAAATCCCATGACCAACAAAAAAAAAAAAAAATACTAACCTCTGCCTTGAGTAAAGAAGACTTCCAATCAAGGGATCCCCAATCCTATAGTGGTTTTCTTTTATGTTCTTTTTTTTTTTTTTTTTTGTGGATCATGGGGCTTGAACTCAGGGCCTGGGTGCTGTCCCTGAGCTCTTTTTGTACAAGGTTAGCACTCTACCACTTGGAGCCACAGCACCACTTCTAGTTTTTGTGTGATTAATTGGAGATAAGAGTCTCATGGGAACTTTTCTGCGCAGGCTGGCTTAGAACTGTCATCCTCAGATCTCAGCCTCTTCAGTTGCTAGGATTACAGGAATGAGCCACTATACGTTAGTATTTTCTAAAAAGTAAAGGCATCACATAACCACAATATAATGACCAAAATCAGAAAATTAATTTTGATGCAGTATTGTTGGTTAATCTTATTCAAACATTGTATGTGATCTGAAGACATCCTCTATAGCAAAAAGAAAAATTATATACTTATTTGAAGATCATTGTACATTATAGTCTCATTCAGATAGTTACAGTAAAAATGCTCATATTGAAAAGATCCTGAGCAATTTTGTAGTAAAATCTTGTATGCAATTTTTTTGGAAAGATTATTTCAGAATTTTATTAGTAACTAAAAAAGAAATTCAACTACATTTATTATTATTTATTTCTTAAGCCAGATAACTAAATTCAAAAGAAGCCAAAAGATTTTCCTATTTTATTCTCACCAGAAAACTTAAAACAATGCCCTAAGACTTAGTTCCCTGATGCTTCCTTGTGTATTTTTCGACAACTATGGAACACAAATGACTTCCTGAATTCAGACCTCTTCCCCTTCCTTCCTTTCCCAGTCCCATCCAGTACCATTCTTTATTTTTTCATTTAACAACATTTTTAAATGGAATACAGGTTAGTACTTTTGACTATTGGAGGAGCAGCATTGTGTGATTCTACCTTCTTGAAAAACAGTGTAGAAGCCAACACTAAGGCCTTTTTATTTTGCTCAGAGAAAGACAAAGCTAACTGCTATCTGATTCCTAACCCTGCATGGGACTTCCCTTAAAATTCCCTTAGAATGCGTTTGTATGGCCATTTCCCAAGGTCAGGAGATGATCTTAAGTTCTCTCCTAACTTTCACGTTGATTTGGCATTCTTACCTGTATCTTGTAATATCCATGTTTTTCTCTGAAGATTTGGTATGCATAGACAAAATGTTTCTGTGGAAAGAGGACTTTGTGAATCATAATGTTGTTCTATGACAATCTATGTAACAAATGCCATTGTATTTTCTATGCAATATATTTTTTTTTCTATCTCAGATCTCCATGAGAAATTGAGGATCTCAGGCCCTTTCATCTGTGGGAATTTGTAAGACAAGGGGTTTCCAAACAGGGCGCTCTGTTGTGATGATGGAAGTCTAGGCTCTAGCAAAGAGGAGAAGAAATTTACATCTTTTTGGTCTTGGTCCTTCACTTACTTCCTTTACTTCGGTCTCAGTGACCCATGGTCTTCTAGTCTATTGATTTCTCCATTTTTTCATGGTTCCTTCTACTCTAGCCTCAATGGTGATGGTGTGTATAAAAGATAAATGTGTATGGGACACAGTTTGGTTTAGAGTTCTCCACTTTGATTCTCGACTTTAGGATGGTATGAAAGCAACATACAGTCAAAAATCATGCTTCAAGATGGGTATGGTGTTCCTACTGTAATAGCAGCAATCAGGAGTCAGAAGTAGGAGGATCATGAGTTGAGGCCAGCCTGAGAGACATATAACACCCTGTTTAAAAAAATTATATAGTTATATACTGTGCCTCAAATTTTGAATTAATGGCCAATTTGATACACTGTTCCACCTGCCCAATACTGGGCATTGGTAATGAGCCACAGCTCCCAGTCATAATCATAAGAGTAAACAACAGTGCTCTATAGTGTGCTGAGTTGTGGTGTCCGGCAGGTTAGATGTATTAAGAGCATTTCTTTTTTAAAAAATAATTTTTTTATTGTGAAACAAGAGTATGTCTTTATTACACTTTCTATTTCTATGGCATTACTTCTAACACCCCATTGTAAGGACATACCTTCTGTTCCTTTACTGTTCTTTATTCAGTTAGCAAACCAGAACCCTGATTAAATCCAGCTCTGCCTCTGCTTGACTAGGGATAAACAGCCACATAGATTGGTTTTAACATAATGAAGACACTCAGACAGGCTCTTAATGCTTCCAGGAAATCATTCTCTTTCTCCTAAAAAAGATCTTATTCCTCGTCCTTTCTCCTTAAACCCCATCATCTGCCTTCCCATCCACATTCTTAATTGATGACATCTCTGAGAAGATGAAAGCAATTGATAGACAATTCCCAGTCAACACCGTACCTCCAGCATCTGCATTCATTCTACAGTTATTATCATAGGAGAGCTGTGCATGCTGCTCTTCAGAGCTAATCCCTCCTGTCCCCACTGGAAGCCCATTCCCTTTCATCTGTTCAAGGACATATCCTTCCCTCTGTCTCATCATTAATTATTATTCTTAACACAAGAATAGTCCTAGATAGTCCTTGTAAAACTGTGAATCAGATCATGCCAGCTCTGCACAAAAGCCTAAGCTTTGAATAGTAGGTCAATTTTGGAGAAAAAAACACACATGGGAGTGTATTCATATGGTGGTGGTCCTGACTTAATAGATCTTAGGGGTTTTTCTTAAATAAGGCTATAATTGAGATGAGATATTGGTTCTAAGGCAGAAGAAGGTATTAATGGCATACAGTAGCTCGGTAACATAGCCAGGTGTGTGTGTGAAAGCTCCCTATATGAGAGATCCGGCAGAGCGGATTGATGGGGAGGGGAGGCAAGGGGTTGTTTGCTAAATGCTAATATTTCTATGTGGAAACAGGTAAAACTGGGTTCCTACTCCATACTTGAAGACTTAATTATAGAAAAAGCACAATATGAAACTTGGAGAAATAAATGTAAGTGAGCAACTTAATTACCTCAAGTGAAGAAACATTTTTACCTCACAAAAATACAAGTCATAGGAAAGAAGAATCAATTCAAATTCTTAAATATTACAACTTCTATTTACCTACATATATATTAATATATACCATCAGTAAAATAAAATATACTATTAATAAAGTGGAAAACTCCATAGATTGAGAGAAGAGAATTATCACACTAATACAAAGTGTACAGTAAGGAAAAGACAAAGAGAATGGCAGAAAACATGAAAAGATGTCACCATTTGCCATAAATCAGGCAAATACTCATTAAACAACCATTGGACCTCGCTTTCTATCAGACTGGAGGAGATGCAAGAATTTGCTAATGCAAAATACAGGATCACACAGGATCACACAGAAAATGTAACAAACTATGGATGGCATTATAATGTCTTTAATAATAACTGCACCACATTTTAGAAAAAATTGAGATGCATCCAAATGTCATTGAGATTATGATACTAGAACAAAATTAATAATGTCAACATTTTATTGTTTACTGAAAAGCAAACATTTTGTGAAGCTGAACATTAAGTCTATTTAAAATAGTTTAAAAAAAACCTAAGTCTAAAAATCAAGTTAAAGTATAAATGAAAAACTACACATAATACATCATTTTAATACAAAGAATTTTTATACTGAACTAAGTACACTATTAACAATAAACTCCATAAAACTTAATAAGTTCTTATTAATCATGAAAAATCCATACTAATAGCTTTTTTCAAATGTAATTTTTAAGTGAGGCAAGTTTGAGAGAGAGACAGACAGAGATACAGAGAGAGCAGAGCTCTAGCCTGTAATCCTAGCTACTTAGGAGGCTGAGGTCCGAAGACTGCTTGGACAGGAAAGTCCATGAAACTCTTATCTTCAATGAACCACTAAAAATATAGCTGTGATTCAGGTACCTGCAGCAAGAAAGCTCAGGGACAGTGCCCAAGTCCTGAGTTTGAGAGAGAGAGAGAGAGAGAGAGAGAGAGAGAGAGAGAGAGAGAGAGAGAGAGAGAGAGAGAGATTTCTAGGTCCTCATGCAGAAAATAGTTTAAGACTCTTCAAATGCAAATTTTGAGGTACAGGGGGAAAAAGGAAGGAAATTGTTTAAAGGGCTGGGGAAGGGGAAGGAGGGGAGAGGAAGAGCTGAGTGGTAGAGTGAAGAAGGCCAGGCTTCTGTGGTCTCCTTAGTAAATTCTGAGGATCCCATTTTGTTGTTATTGTAAGACCAGGACTCAAACTTGGTACCTGAGATTTTGCTCACTGGCTGGCGCTCTACCTACTGATCCACACCTCCAATCGTGAAGATTGTAGGGTTGTTCGAGAAGCTGTTTTCACTCACCTTCCTTGGAAAACGGCAAGGATATAAGTACAGGGCAACCACAAATACTTCTCTTTGATTGTTCACCTTGTAATATTCCATCATTTCCTCTGCAACTTTGAGAAGAACTTTTGGGAACATTTTGGAGATTTACAGTTGATATCATTGTGTAGAGTGCTAGTTACAGATTTTGTTACGGAAGTCTTTAGATTCCAATTGGTTACTGACTGGTCATTGTCCAGAGACAAAAAGAAGACATGTAAAAGTCTCACTACTGTCATTTTCTTTTAATCACCCTTCTGAAGTCCAGCATTTTATTTACCAGATTAGAATTTTACCCCTTGATCTCACTTGTGACCCACACAACATCAGGCTCATTCGGCAGATTCTGAAGTAGTAAATATCAAAAGCCATTTTATTTTCTTATTTTTGTGCCTGTAATGGCTTGAACTTGGGTTCCCCTTGCTTATTTCCCCTCAAAGCTGGCACAGTTGAACCACACCGCTACTTCTAGATTTTTGCTGGTTAATTGGAATAAGTCTTATGGACTTTCTTGTCCAGGCTGGCTTTGAACTGCAAATCTCAGAGCTCATCCTTCTGAGTAGCAAGGATAACAGGCACGGGTACTAGTACTATTTTAGATAGCCACAGACTCAGCTTTCCCTCAAAAATGAGATTCTGGGACATCTACTCAGTTACCCAGTTTGGGACAACAAAAAGAAGTCAGATTGGGGCTGGGAAGGTGGCTCAATGGTAGAGCGCTTGCCTTGCATGCCTGATACCCTGGGTCTGATTCCTCAGCACCACATAAGCAAAAAGAAAAAAGCCGGAAGTGGCGCTGTGGCTCAAGTGGTAGAGTGCTAGCCTTGAGCTGAAGAGCTGAGGGACAGCGCCAAGCCCAGAGTTCAGGCTCAACTACTGGACCCCCCCCCCCAAAGAAAAAGAAGTCAGATTGCACTCCTGTTATTGACCATCTAACCTGTTACAGAACCCAATCACAAGAACCTAAAAATACCTGAGGAATCACTCAAATGGTAGAATGCCAGCTAACAAGCACAAGGCACCAAATTTCAACCCTTGTACTGGAACAAGAACACCTTTGGAATATAAAGCCCTGTTAGCATGAGGCAATTGGCCACCAGGCCCACACTCTCCTACATCAATGTGGAACAAGTAGTCCAAATAAGGTAATAAGATGCCTAGTTGCTATTATTCTGATGATCTCCAATGGCCAATACAAGAAGCATGACCTAAAGAATGTTCACTCTCCAGGTATGAAGATTGCAAGGTTAGAAACTGAATCCTTGAATCTTCAGAATACTGGGCATAGCCTTTAGAACTGTGCATAGTCCTCAGGCTAAGTGCATAGATGAGTCATATGAGATTGGCTCTATGGAAAACAGCTGATTTTTTTATGAAGACTTGTGCTTCCCCAATTCCATAGCTGCGAAACAGCTGCTTGCCACAGGCCACTGAACCAGGGCAGAGGAAGATGTGACTTCTAACAGTGTTGAGGCAACAGGACACCTTAACCCACCCTGTCCATCCCCACTCCTGAAATTCATCATACCCCATTCAAAGTCTGGTTTCTGTTATCAGCAACAACCAGAGCTTAGGAGAACAGAGGTTGTAGATGACCAAATGGGGTTATTCTGGTGTTCCAGAGGTGGCTCCTACCCCCAATATCTATTCTAAGCCTGGGCATAAAGTGTCCTGGGCATAGTGATATCACTAAACACACACTAGGAAAGCACCTCAGAAGCAACCAAGTTGAAGTTCAGTGTTTTGAAGACAAGAAAAGTACTTCTCTCTTTTTTTTGGAATTTTATTTTCTTCTGAATATTCAGATAAAAGAGATTTTATATCTTTCAAAACGCTGACTTAAAATGAATATAGTCTAGAGTTTATATCCCTCATTTCCCTCTGTGCATTGGGGAGGGTAGGATGGAGGGGATGGACAGGTAGATGGGTTACTTGGTGCCTTCTTGATTGCTCAAGCCTCCCATCTTCATGGGAAGCTACAAGAATTAGGACAGTGGTATTATGATATCCTCACAGTCCATGGGCTCCAACCAGCAGCCTGCGTGCCATCTTTGCCACCCAAGGCTTTGCACAGACCAAAGTACAAAGTTTCAGGTGGAATGTCTTAGGATGGGGTAAAGGAGGAAACCTTTAAAAAAAATCCACTGCTATTCAAACCTACCACGTACCTTACTGAATGCAAAGCCAGATAAAGGAAAAATTTGCTGCAATTTTTTAATGAAAAGACAACTGGTAAAACACTATTTTTTATATACTATCATTAATTCATATTATGTATGTGACTCTGGAACTGTAGAGGTCAAGTATTAGGCTGCAAATTAGGGAGACAAAGGCATGAATTTACTTTTCAAAATAAAGTATTCAGAAAAAGGGAGACTGTGATTGAGTTAATCTTGCCTTTTAGGATAAGAACAAACAAGAAGCCATGTCTTTGTTTTTTGGCCTTGCCACATTTTATTCCTGTCCTCTTCCTATAGAGAAGGAGGACAGTCAAGTGTGTTTGGTTTTTTTCTTACACACCATTCAACACAACACTTCTGACCACAGATGTATGGGCTTTCCCCCATATACCACAGTGAACACCAGCTGGGTGTATTCCAAGCTGATTCTGACACTATCCACCTGGAGATAATACATAATAATGTTAAACAAAAATGAAAAGATGAGACAAAATTTTATATAGAGTCTGATGCCAAGAATGAACTTAAAAAGAGACACACAGCAAAGACCACAAGGAAATATTGGAAATATGAAGCTGGAGATAGTGTCAGGGCACTCCTCCCAAGTTGAGGGCTCCATCTCACAGAACTGACTGCTCCTCTACTTGAGATGCTGTTTGCAAGTTCCAGGTCCTGACCAGTACTTCTGACCAACTGGCTAAAAATCGAGGTTCTCTTTGGGTTTTATAAATTATCTAGAAAGGCTTACAGGATTCAGGAAAAGATTTTATTCACATACTCATTTACTATAAAGTTATATTACAGAGGGTACAGATGAGCTGATGAAAGAGATGTCCAGGGTGACATATGAAAGGGGGGGCAGAGCTTCTGAGCCCTCAGTTGAGGCCACCACATGAGTACCTTCATGAATGCAGCTATTCTCAGAACCCAGTCCTCATGTTTTATCTTTGTTGTTGTTGGTTAGCTGGTTGAAGATAATTTTTGTTTTGGGTGCCATTGTGTGGGGTTTGAACTCTGGGCCTGGGCGCTGTCCTTCGGCTTCTTTTGCTCAAGGCTAGCACTCTACCACTTGAGCCACAGTTCCACTTTCAGATTTTCTGGTAGTTTATTGGAGATAAGAGTCTCATAGACTTTCTTGCTCTGGCTGGCTTCGAACCATGATCCCCAGATCTCAGCCTCCTGAGTAGCTAGGATTTGAGGCATGAGCCACTGGTGCCTGGCTAGAAAAACAATTTTTTAAATAACCTTTAAGTAGCTGTACAAAGGGATTTGGGGTGAGGGGATGTTATTGGTATTTATTTATTGTTGTTGTTGCTGGTTATGGAGACTTCACCATATAGGCATGATTGATGAAATCATTGCCATTAATTATCAACTCAACCATTCCCTGGGAAGTTGAGGGTAAAGCTAAGCATTCCCATAGTCTTCTGGCAAACCTTGAGGGTCAAGCTAAGTATTCCTTAGTCTCCTGGAAACCTGCACTTTTGGTGAGGCTATATAGGTATCTTCAACTACCAGTCATTTCTTTTTTTCTTTTTTTTTTCTTATGGTGGTTTTGGGTGTTGTATTCAGGGTTTTGCACTTAGCAAGTGAGTGCTCAAGCAGTTGGGCCACACCTCCAGCAAGTGAGTCATTTCTTTAGGATACAAAAAGCATTCTCAAGTTTGGGATTTAGCTCTGTGTTAGAGAACCTGCCCACCCGGTGCAAGGGCCCAGGTCTGATCTTGGATGCGCTTATTACTCTAGACATCTCATGAGCTTTAGGAATCCAAGCCAAGAAACAGGATGAAAACCAAATATTCATTTATATACGTGTATGTGTGTCTGTGAATATATGTACACACCTGTGGATATATAAATACATAAACGTGTGTGTGCACACATTTACAAATGGGAACAACTAGCATTTATAAGCCTTCCTACATTATATTAAGGCAATTCCTATACACAGAGCACTGACCTCACTGAGAGATTAGGTAAATAACTGTAAATTCTGCACCCCTACACTCCAACTTCACAAAGAAACCCACAGAGGCCAGTAAACAACTCTACCAATGATAAAATGTTGCTACCAATATTAATTCTGCCACTGTATAATAATAGTAAATAGCTCTAGCCTCCTCGTTTGACTCTCACTGTTTAAAGTCACAACACTAGGGCAGAAAACATCAGATAAGACTCAGACAAGAAGATACAGGCTGACTCAGTCTATCTCTTTGAACAAAAACAGGAGAAAGAATACTGTTACAGAGTTGATAGGGCCTATGGTGAGGGTTTAAAGAGCAAGTGACTGTGTACAAATACATGGTCAGAACAAAGTGAAGATAACAAGCTTGTAACAAAACCCCTGTTAAGGAATGTATGGTACACTCATAGGAAGAAGACATACCCACACCCAAATTCTCTGGACTTTGTGCTATCCTTTTACTTTATCCTGCTAGTCAAGTTTTCTGGCCTCCTTACTTAGCTTGCTCTGACATTTCTTTTTTTTTTGGTGTTCTTTTTTATTGTAAAGATGCTACACAGAGGGGTTACAGTTACATGAGCAAGGTAATGAGTACAATTCTTGTGGAACATTGTTATCTACTCCTTTTTCTCCCTCCCTTCTCCCCTTCCCTCTCCTACTCCTCCCCCTCCTCCAAGTTGTAAAGTTCATTTCAGACATAGTGTCTTGTGAGTGTCATTGTTGAAATGGGTCATCCTTTGTCCTTGTTTCAGCATTTTGTTACTTCCCATCCCTTCCCCAAATCAGATAAATGTATATACAAGACACAGAGTGCCAGAATCAAAGTCAGTGATTGCCAGGGAAAAACCAATGGAAAAGGAAAAATGAAATAAAATAAGAAGAAAGAACTAGATACAACTGAAGCCTTCTTTCTTTGGAGTCTTTCTTTGCTGCCTTGATCACAGTGGCGGAATCTAATCATTAGAGAGAGGAGTTTAAGACTCCAGGAAGACTACGATACCTGGAGTTTATGAAGAAGAATTCAGAAGAGAGATTCCTTGAGAAAGGGGTTCCTTGAGTCTTCAAGGAAGACTATATTTGAATAGGTCATATGTGTGAAGAAAGAACCCAAAGCTGGGAAAGAACCACCTAGAACGATCAAAAGGAACAAACTTTGGTGCTCACACTGGGATGGAAATCGTTTACATTCTCATAGTTATGACAAGAAACATCTCATAATTCTTGGCTATCAGCATACTCAGTCATGACAACAGATGACACTAATCTAGTTCTAAGACAGGAACCAATGTAGGTTCAAGTCTGCTCTTGATCCACCTAATAAAGCTTTAAAACAATATCTTGAAAAGATGAAACTATTTCTAAATAACTCCTTTTATGTTTTTATAATTAATTAAGTACAGTGTTTCCTTGGGAGACAATGTACAAAACTATTAAAACAGTATAAAAAAGAAATAATAATAAAAAGCAATTACTAAAATATAAATGAGACAATAAGGAAAATAAAGAAAGCCAAGTGCTATTAAAAGTATAACAAGGGCTGGGAAGGTGGCTCAGTGGTAGAGCACTTGCCTTGCATGCGTGAGGCCCTGGGTTCAATTCCTCAGAGCCACATAAGCAAAAAGAAAAAAGCCGGAAGTGGCGCTGTGGCTCAAGTGGTAGGGCGCTAGCCTTGAGCTGAAGAGGTGAGGGACAGTGCTCAGGCCCCCTCCCCCCAAAAAAGTATAATAAAACTTACAAATCTATAGTTAGATTAATCAGAAGGACAGAGAAGACACTTTGCCAATCTGAGGAGGGAAAGAAATGAAAGCACTGCCAGTTCTACAGAAACTTAAAAAAATAATTAGAGCATATTGTAAGAAATATTGCTCTAATAAATTTGACATCAGCAATTAAATAATTAAATGTAAAAATTACTTAAAAACATAAACTCCCAAGGCTCATCCAGGAACAAATAGCCTGAATTAGCCCTAATTCTATTAAAGAAATAAAGTATTTAAAGACCTGCCCATTTGAGACACAGATGGCTTTACTTATACATTCTGAGCATTTTAAAAAGAAACAGCAACAGTTGCAAACAAATTCTCCTAGAAAATTAAGAGAAAATATTCTCAAGTTATTTCATGAGGGCTAAGATTTCTTGATACACAAACCAAGCACCAACATCAAAATAAGTACACAGAATACATTTCTCAAGACATCAAATTTTTGATAAATCACATCAATCTTTCAATCTATAGTCACATTTAAATGCAGATGGTATGTAGAAAAACAGAAAAAAATTGCAAGTTGTTACTAGATTACAGACTACTTAGGGAGTGTAGAAAGGCTACAGGATGCTAGTCCAATATATAAAACTAATTGTTATTCTACCAACTTTTACTGAAATAGGAGAATGTAAGATTGAGCTACATGGTTTAAAAGAACATCTAATATATAAAATATTAGGGATAGATCTGATGAAAGATGTATAAGACCCACAAGACATTTCTGAACATATTAATGAAGTCCTAAGATATAGAGGGATGAAATTGTGTTCATGGATCAACAAGGCCATTATTGTAAAGATGTCAGCTCTACCTAAATTGTGATATAGATTCAAGCATTCCTATCTCAATCATACAAGCCTTGTTTTGATGATAGTTTGGCAAACTGAATGTAATATATATAAGGACCTAGGATGGCCAAAATAACCCTGAAAAAGAGCACGTGCACTATCTAATTTCAAGCCTTCTGAAGTAACAGTGATCAACAGAATACACAATCTGCATAAAGAAAGAAAAATGGTGAATGGAAGCTTAGTTACAGGCTTACACTTATATAGTCACTATTGACACAGAAACTTAGCAATTCAAGCCAAGATAAACGAACATTTACACATTGTACAGGAGGGGTTAGTTACTGAATAAACTATACTTCAATCTGAACTTTTCTCCAGATATAAAATTAATTTGGAATGGACTACAGTAAATGTTCAACTGAAAGTATAAAATTTTAGAGGACCTAAAAAAACTCTCTACAAATGAAATTTAGCAAGGATTTTTTTTAACTCCAAAAGCATGTCCCAACGAAAGAAAAAAATTGATAAATTGTGTTTTATGAAATTGAGCATGTTGTTCTTTCAAGTACACTATTAAGAGGAGCCTAAGACACAGACCAAACAGGGAGAAAAGATTTGTGAATCACTTATAAAGAACTTGCTTCCTGAATACATAAAGTATTATCAAAACCCAATAAGAACAATAATAAGAGTAACTGTAATCATATAATTTTTAAATGCTAGATATTTAAAGGACACTTAATCAAAGACTATATGGTTGACAAATAAGTATGCAAAAGATACAAGGTATTGTTCATTATTAGGGAAAAGCCAATTAAGACCACAAGGAGATACTCCCCTGCTTCTGTCCCTGCCCCTCTAGGCTCGTTAATATGGATACTATGAAAAAGACTGGTTATTCAAAAATGGTGCAAATAGGAAAGATCAGAACTCATACAGTGCCAGCGGGAGTGGTAAAATAGTATAATCACTTTGGAAAAACTCAGCAGTTTCTTAAGAAAGTAAGCCTATACAGAACTAAAGACTTAGCTATTCCACTCCTGATTTACTCACCAGGCAAATGGAATCAGATGTTTATTTAAATACTTAGTCACAAATGTCTACAGCAATTCAACTTGGAATAGCTATGAATGGTAAACAAGTGATGATATATACCTATAATGGAATATTACTCAGCAATAGAAAAGATGAATTACACAAATAACTGTATGTATGACTTTCAAAAAGAATTATTTTGAAGAAATCAGATGGAAAATGATTAAATATTTTATCATCGTACTTACATTAAACTCTAGAAATTACACATTTATCTATAGTACCAGAAAGCAGATCATGGATGTCTAACACCTAGGGGAGTAGGGAATAAGGAAGGACCTTAAGGAGAACAAAGGAAATTTGCTATAACAAAATCAATTTTAAAACTCTGCTTTAGGGCTGGAAAGGTGGCTCAGTGGTAGAGCGCTTGCCTTGTATGCATGAGGCCCTGGGTTCGATTCCTCAGCAGCACATAAGCAGAAAAAAGCCAGAAGTGGTGCTATGGCTCAAGTGATAGACAGCTAGCCTTGAGCTGAAGAGCTGAGGGACAGCGCCCAGGCCCAGCGTTCAGGCCCCATGACTAGATCCCCCCAAATTTTTTTTAAAAATCCCTCCTTTCCTCTACATCACAGGGAAACTCTTTCCATCAACTAATATGGAGCATAATTTGAGTCTTTTGATGGATAAAGCAAGCCAGTTTCAATTTCCTGACACCCACAAAGTCACAGGACACAAGCAGAATGTCACACGTTGGGGTTTTCTAGATGCTCTATCATGTTGTGAGATCAGATATTTCCTGTACAAGCTTACTACACGACTTTCTGGTCAGTCTATACGCTGCTAGGCCACAGACTACTTAGGGAGTATAACTTGTGACTTCCTTCCTTCATTTCCAATCTCTCCATAATCTCCTCATTTAGAGTCAGGGAACAATTGGAAGTTAACATTTTGCCATTCAAGTTCAGCAAAGAGGAAAGGGCTGCTGGTCTTTCTAGCAAGCAGAATGACAAGATTCTACATACTAGAGGCCACAGCTAAGACTCAAAGCCCTGCTTGATACTTTATAACATGGTCTCATGTTATAAAGAGCTGGGGCCATTGGTGAGGGCAAGAAACACAATATTAACCATTTGTCTTTGGGCAATTTATGAAATCCAAAGCTACAGTTTCTTTCCTCCCAATATAGGACTAATATCACCTTCTGCAAATGGTTTTACCAAGGATAGAGGAGAGAACACACAGAACATGCTTAGCCTGATGGTTGTCTCACAGAAAACATCTCCATGGATGATATTTACAGAAGAGTGAGCAGACAGTCTAATATGTGTGTTATAAGAGTAATGTTAGATTTGCTTACATAGGTTGCTATGGTTTGTATGTCTTAGCTTCATGTGATAGAAACTTGTTCTCCAGTACCACTGTATTGAGAGGTGCTGGTACCTTCTAATGCTGGATTTAGTATGGGTGAAGGCCTTCTTCCTCTCCTGCCACCTGACTTCTCTGTCTGGCACACATTCCACTACATGATGCTAATTTGCTATGAGGTTCCTCGTCCCCCAGCAGCCAGCAACCATGCCATGTTCATGTCCTTCCAGAACTGCGAGCTGAGCAAATCTCTTTTCTTTATAAAGGACCCAGACTTTGTTATTTTGTTTTGACAACACAAAGTGGACTAAGATGAGTTTATACATTATCGGAGAATGAATTGGTTTATTTGAACCTATCAGAGGAATCTTTCCCATAACCCGCCTACAGTAGCCTTCCTCTGTCCCTGCCTGACATTTCAGCTCTAGCTCTAGTCAGGCACTCTAGCCCTTAATGGACAAATTAATCTTTGCTTTCTGCCCTCATGTGTTTTGAGATAGTCCAATTATCACAGTTTTCACACACATCACAGTATCTATTGATTTCTTGCTTTTCCCCCACTGGATTCTGATCCATGTTTTCATCATTACCTGAGTATCTAGCATAAGGCCTGACATATGACAGCCTTCAAGAAATTGTTGGACAGACAAAATTGGGGAGGCCAGAATAGGATTTCACTAAGTCTATGATGAAAATTATGCCATAAGATACATCAGAATTTCCCTTTTGGTGACTTGGTTTGGATTAGGAAGATGGTGAGGTCTGACCATGCCCAGGAAATGAACAAATGTTTCTTCTTGTTTTTCCACTGGATTTGTTGTTGTTGGTGGTGGTGGTGATATTATTACTATTTTAATGACCTTTGCTTTGGATACCTGAGCTGGACTGATTCACCACACCACAGAGCACCTGAGAACGAACATTAATTTTCAAACTATGAGAAGGATCACATTTAGCTAGGTGCTGGTGGTAATCTTAGCTACTCAGAAGGCTGAGATCTAAGGATCATAGTTCAAAGCCAGCTCAGGCAGGAAAGTCCAAGAGACTTTACAATAAACTAGAAAAAAGCCAAAATTAAAGCTATGGTTCAAGTGCTAGAGTCCTAGCGTTGAGTAAAAGAAGCTGAGGGACATCACCCAGTCCTTAAATTCTAACCCCATGACCAGCACCAAAAAAAAAAAAAAAAAAGATCTGCAGTCCTAGTGAAGCTCTGTTCTATATCTGGCATATCGTTAGTGCCTTCTTGTCTCCATACCTATCTGCCCCACCTCAGCTGTTTCCTGAAATCGTTTGTATACAAGTCTTTTTTTGTATGTACATGTTGTGCCATCAAATACAGACTTTAGAAGAGACAACAAGCTGAACACGGGTGAAGGATATGAATGTGCAAGTGCAAAAGGAGAACTGATCTGGGTGTGCTGGGAGACAGATATCAGGAATCAGAGTATATGTGGCCTGCCCATGGAGACTAAAAAATAAAATTTCACAAGACTTTGTCTTAACCAATGACTGGCCACCATGGTGCATGCCAATCATCCCAGCTATGTGGGAAGCATGATATCTGGGCACAGCGGCACCCTGTGATAGATATCAACCTCAGCAGTATGGAGAAGCACAAGTAAGAGATTCACATGCTATCAGAGCATTCTATGCTGGTCAGGGCATAAAGTGAGATTCTACCTCAAAAATAACCAATAGAGCTGGGTGCCAGTGGTTCATGCCTATAATCTTAGCCACTCAGAAGGCTGAAAACTGAGGATCATGGTTCAAAGCCATCCTGGACAAGGAAAGTCCATGAGATTCTTACCTCCAAGTAACCACCAGAAAACTGGAAGTGATGTTGTGTCTCAAGTGGTAGAGCACTCACCTTGAGCTGAAAAGCTCAGGGACAATGCCCAGAGTTCAAGCCCCACCACTGACAAAAAAAATAACCAATGCAAAAAGATGCTAAATGTCTGGCTCAAGTGGTAGAACACCTGCCTAGCAAGTGTAAGGCCCTGAGTTCAATACTCAGTACCACAAAATTGGGGGAAATTCAACTGTATTAGTTCATTTTCCATAACTATAACAAAATGCCTGAAAATCCTGGAAATCTGTAAACGAAGGGGTTTATGCAGCCCATCATGAGGGGAGTACACAGCAGAGGAAGTAAATACATAGAGAGATGGGGAGCTTGAACAAGCATGGGAGGTTGGCCAGTGTTGCTTTTAAAACTATCCACCAGTAAGAGTCTCTTAAGAAATATGAGCCACCATCTTAAAGGCTACAGTGGAGACCAAGCTTCCAGTACACGAATCTGTGGAGATAAACTATATGTGTGTATATATGTATGTATATATATATATGTGTGTGTGTGCATGTGTGTATGTATATATAATGTGTGCAAGTATACATATACACATGTATATAGTGTATATATACACATATACATATATACATATATAATGTGTGTATATATACATATGTTCTCATTTACATATACACATACATTTACATATAAGCATTCTCACTATCACTTGCAACTTGAAAACATAAGATATCCTTAAAGCTATCTTTCTTACACCTGTATCACCAACACCATTTAAAGAAAAAGGCATATCTGTGTATCTATTAGTGTGAACTTAACTTTTATTTTCTTAGCCCTCCAGTGGAAGAGGTACAAAAGCTCATTCATAGGCTGTCAGAGATTCTTTGCTTGACCAGGTTTTAGACTGTTTTCTGATTAGGCTTGTGTACTTCCTTATAAAATCCAGTTTTATCAAGTATCTTTGCTTATCCTTAACACCTGATGACCCTCAATTTCTAAATAGGTTCTTCATCCTCTAACATACTTTAGATGATAACTGATTATTGTGGTCAGTCTTCAGCTGGAATTCTATTGGCTTAGCTGATTATTTATTATCAACTTATTATCAGTTATTATTTAGCTAACTAGAATTCTATTCCGTTTAGCTATAATTTCCTTACCCCTTAAGTTTACTCTTAGTGTTTCATCCATTAACCCCTTTGCCCCTGGTTCTTGGTTACAAATCTTACTTATCTCCTTACTGTATCTGTTAGTGCAATCTCTCCTCCATAAAGAGTTCTTGTTTCAAGATCTCTATACCTATCCTGAGGGTCCTGAATAAAGTCTTCTTTGCCATGCGTTAACAAGTGTCATTAAACGTTCTTTTTTTAAACAAGAATACTTGTAATAGGACAATTAAAGGATTCAGTATTGAGTACTTTTACAAAGAAGAAAATAGATAAACTTAGGAAGTTCTCACTGATATGTGCTCACAGTTATTTTCTAAACTAAGCATAAACTATTTTCCTCAGCAAGGTAGCTCTGATTCTCTGAATTTTCATATTTAACTCAGATTCTAGAAATAACAGTTGAGTTTTAACATAAAAAGTCATTTGAAAACACAGATTTCTATTTCTTCACCAGTAAAATGGCGACTGTTTATACTTGCCTCCAGATACCACAATAAGGATGAAAGGAAATGATGTGCAGTGAAGTCCTTTACAAATCTAGCAAAATGTGAAATGTTATTAGCATTTTGGCATGACAAGTAGAAGCAACAGAATACATAGCCTTTTAGGCTGAAACTTCTTAAAGGGTCCACAGTGTTCTCTGTATCAAATAAAGAGCTCTCTAATGTAGGGGATGATACTAAACTTCCTATATTTCCTATATTTCTGGAAGCTTCCTAAAGCTCTTTCCTTCCCCATCAACTTGACTTCTGCTGCCACAAGATCTGTTTGTGTAGCATTTACACTAGGAGAGGAGAGCAAGTAGAAGAGCTCTGTAGACACACTCCTTCTGTCTGTTTTTGGCAGGGTCTAACTCTTTGGGGGCTAGAGTGAAATATAATTCCCTGACTATGTGGCTGCCATCATTATCCCAATATCAGATTTCAAGTATGTCAAAAGATGAGGCTACTTATGTGACATAAAGACACAGGACTCCTGGTATAGATCCACAATCTCGTATCAGAAAGTTGCCATCTATCCCTTCCTGAAGCAGCAAGATTTCACACTCTTGCTTGGTCAGAGGGCCCTGATAGTAAGGCGGGTCCAATGGAGACCCAGCTTGTTGTGTTTTAGCTTTGCTGTCAACTTGAAGTCCAGTTCTGGCTCTAGGGATAGCTTTGAGAAGAAAGTAGAAGTGGCAGGCTTGAAGGGGCCCCTGGAAATACCTCTTCCTCCAGTGGTGTCCAAATGAGATGTAGTTACTCTCTGGGGTTCAATTTTGCATCTCAGGAAGTGAGAAAGGAGTGGGTAATAAGGTGACCAAGATATTTTGACCTAGAAATGGCCCAAATGTGACTCACAAAAGTTAAGTGAGACAGAATGGGAGAATACAGAATGGCTATGCATCAAAAAAGGGCCTCCTATCTAAAATATATTTTCAGCTCAAAAAATTTACCCCCTTCAAATATAAACTTTCAAAGAAACAACAACCCAGTTAATAAATTGGCTAAAGAATTAAAGAGAGACTTCTCAAAAGAAGAAATGAGAATGATCAACAGACACACAAAGAATGTTCAACATCTCTGGACATAAAGAAATGCAAATCAAAACATTAACATTCTACCTCACCCTAGTTAAAATGGTAATTATCAAGAAAACTAACAATAACAGATGCTGGCATGGATGTGGCTAAAAAGGAACATTACTACACTGTTGGTAGGAATGTAAACCACTCTGGAAAGCAGTATGGAGGTCCTTCAGAAGACTAAACATAAAGCTTCTCTGTGAACCAGCAATTCCACTCATAGGCATTTATCCAATAGACCGCAGACAAGGACACTCTAAAGCTACCAGCATTGCAGCATAATTTACCATAGCCAAGACATGGGACCCCTCGGTGAAAGAATAGATTAAGAAAATGTGGTATATATAAACAGTGGAAGTCTATGCTTTCCTCAGAAATAATTAACTTTTACCATTCATAAAGAAATGGAAAGACTTGGAAAAAATTGTATTAAGTGAAGTAAGCCCAACCCAAAGTAATATAGGTTGCATGGTTTCCCTCATTTGTTGTAATTAGACGTGCCTATAAATCTACAAATAAACACAATGGATGGTAAAAGACACAAAAAAAATACACTTGGACATGGTAAGTTATACAGGACTCTAGACATTCACACAGTAAGACCAAAGGAGGATATTCTTAGGAGAGGATCACAAAGGCTCAATAGTTATGTGCATATGATCATATAAGATGATGTTTATTGAAGAGGAGTCCAAGAAATGGAAACAAGCTTTTTTAAATTATTTTGCTTTTTTTCTCTTTGTTGGTATTTTGTTTCTGTACCTTTTGTCTTGTATATAAGTTTATATGTTTTAGGGAGTGTAAGAGGGAGCAAAGGAATGACGGGACAAACGGTGAACAAATGCAGCAGTGATACTTACAGACACTATGTGGAAAGTGAACTATACAACCTGTTGGGGGAGAGGAGTTCAGGAGGGAAAAAGTTGGAGAAAAGGAGGGGAGAGGTAACACTTTTCAGAAAGAAATGTACTCATTACCTGACTTATGTAACTGACTTATGTAACTAGCTCCCTGTGTACATCATCTTTAAAATAACAATAAAATAAAACCAAAAAATATAAACAAAAAAGTTAAGTGATAGTTTGCGGATGTAATAGAATCAGTAATATTTCTGTGGCTGGGGCTGCGTTGCTGAAGTCCAGTTCCTGAAAATTGTGTTACAGCTTATGCTACAGCTAGGTATTCTTTCCTAGGATCACACCATTGATTTTTCTGTAATTGACACATTTTATGTTGAAGCTGCCTCTGATTAGGCTCAGCTCAGAATGGATGTTCAAAACACATTTGGATGCTGATATGTCCAGACATGACATACATTTGAAATAGTGGGAGTTTCAACTGGTCAAATGCCATAAAAATTATAAACATCAATTGAAAGAAATTAGTCACATAGGGAAGAAAGTCCTTCCTGTGCAGATGCTCTTAGCCACTGGTGGAAATGGCTGTTTCTTTCTCTTTTTCAGCTTATTTAAGCCTAATTTTACTTTGTCCTGCTTCCAGGAGGAAATTGTAAGGATAGACATGAAGAAACAAATTGAATTACTCTTTAAGGGTGAGTGACAGGAGTGAAAGGGAAGGAGGGATGAATACTTCAGATTTACTGAAGAGCACACCCACATATTATTCAGAAATGATGCAACATCTGAAAGGGCGGGACCCACACCTCATATTCTGTATCCAAAGGCTGTAGGAACTCCATCTTTCCATGAAATAACACAAAATGAAACATTTTATCATATTCCCTCGCCCCCATGGGCTTGAACTCTGGGCTTGGGTGCTGTCCCTCAGCTCTTCAGCTCAAGGAGAGTCCTCTACCACTTGAGCCACAGCACACTTCCATTTTTCTAGTGGTTTATTGGATATAACAGTCTCACAGACTTTCCTTCCAGGACCAGGACTGGCTTTGAACCATGATCCTCAGATTTCAGCCTCCTGAGCAGCTAGGATTACAGGTGTGAGCCACCATCACCCAGCCCTTCTCCTTTTTAAAAAAATCAGTTGTGGGGCTTGAACCCTGGTTTTCTGGTGATTAATTGGAGATAAAGAGTCTCACAGACTGGCTTTGAACCTCCTCAGATCTTAGCCTCCTGAGTAGCTAGGATTACAGGTGTGAGCCACTGGGGGCCTGGCTCCCTTCCCTTTCTTGACAGTACCCTTCCTCTTCCTATATGGTCTCCTTTCTGCTTTCATGTACAGTTTTCTTTCTACTTTCATGTCTTGGTTTATTTGCTGTGTAGTATTGAGATTGAACTCAGGGTCTTGTGCTTAATAGGCAAATGCTCTGCTACTTGGGTCATGCAGCCAATCATTTTGCTTTTAGGGTTTTTTTTTTTTCCAGAAAGAGTTAGTCTGTGCATTTTGATTTGAGAATTGGGATCATTAACATTCAGTTATTTTTGAAAGTTATGTAGTAATTATTGCCATTTTATTGGTTTTACGGTATTTGATTCTCCCTTAATCCTTGTTTTCTTGCCTTCTTGTTTAGTGAAATTTATTCCTTCCCATATTTTCATGGTTGCATTTATCCTCCTCTTCTGTGTGTTTGAGTGTGTGTGCGTGTGTGTGTGTGTGTGTGTGTGTGTGTGTGTGTGTGTGTATGATTCCTTTAAGTATCTTCTGTAGCTCTGGTTTAGTGGTTATGAATGTTATAAATTTGTTTAGTTTTATCTAAGGACTATTTTTAATTTTTAATTT
Organism: Dipodomys spectabilis; assembly: GCF_019054845.1. NCBI lineage: Eukaryota > Metazoa > Chordata > Mammalia > Rodentia > Heteromyidae > Dipodomys > Dipodomys spectabilis. Next base: position 317,048 of record NW_024870696.1, on the reverse strand, counting down.
AATTATAAAGTATATCTTTTCTGGATACAATACTCTGTGTTGAAATTTATTTTCTTTCAGGGCTTGAAATGTGTCATTTCATGTCCTCTTTGCTTTTAATGCTTCTGTTAAGAAGGCTGCTATTATTCAAATAGGTTTACCCTTATAGATGACTTGACACTTGTATCTTGAAGTTTTCAATATCCTTTACTTATTCCATATATGATTTTAAGTATAATATAAGTAGGTGTTTTTTTTTAATTTGAAGTGTCAAAAATGTACCATACATGGATGACTATCTCTTTATAAAGATTTTTGAATTTTTCTACTATTGACTATGTTTTTTTCCTCTACTCCTTCACTTATGCCTATCATTTATACATTTGGTCTTTTAATTATCTCCCAGGGTTCTTACATTTTCCATTTCTATTTCCTTTTCATTGAATAATTGATTTTTATCATTAGTCTATATAGCAGGACACTTTTCTATACCACTGATTCATAAGTTTTATTCCTCCAAATCTTGGATATTGTAGTAATAATTAATTATTGTTTCTTAATTGCTATGTGAACATAATAGTTCTTTAATCTTGTCTTCAGATGTCTTCTCTCCACTAAGAACTACCATAAAATCCAGAAGTAGGGCTGTGGCTCAAGTGGTAAATAGCTTAGCCTTGAGCAAAAAGACATTCAGGGAAAGCACTCAGGCCCTTAGTTCAAGGCTCAGGGCACACATAAAAATAATAAAATAAAAACAAAAGAATTCAGAGTGTGGCTTAAGTGGTAGGGAACTTGCTGAGATGGTGCAAAACCTGACTTCAGTCTCTAGCACTGCAGGAAAATAAAAGGAAATTTAAGTATTGCTATTAGATGATTCCAAGAAACTATTGTTGATATTTTAGGTATAGTCATGGCATTTTGATCATGCATTAACTCATAGCTTTTGAAAATAAATATTGAAATTTTTATCTGAACCTGGGTTCTTATATTTAATACTAATTATATAAATGTCTACGTTTGTTTGTGCTGAAAATTTTATTCTTGCATACCCATGTTATCATGATTCTGTGCCACGCATTGAGTATCTGGACTGCATATAATAACAACTATGATTTCTCACATTGGAATCCTCTTCTCCCATTCATGGAAATATCAGACTAGCTAGCTCTATGTTTATAGAACATAACCTTACTTCTTTGGCCATTTTTGATTGTGACAAGCATACACCCCCTAGTGCAAGATGAGTTATAGACTTCTACCATAGAGATGAAGGGCATGAGTGAATGAAAGGAGAAAAGAGAAGAGGAAGAATGACAAGGAGAAGGAAAATATGAGAAAGAGGAGAAAGATTAAGAGGAGAAGGGGGGAAAGGAGAGCATAGAAGAAGGAGAGGATGAAAGAGTGAAAGAAGAGAAGCAAGCTGTTAGAAAGTTGCTGAACTTTTGTGGCTCTGATTTCTGGAAAATGGAGAAGAAAGTTATAATTGTCCTAGTTAGGGATGAGCTTGTCACCATGGCTTATATATGAGATTCCAGACAAGATTGTCCCTCCCTTTGGGTGGCAGTTATCTTGTCTGACAGAACACTTAGTCATCCTGGGACCACAGGAACCTTAGCCTGAGGGTCAGATTAAGGATCTGAGAGGGAAAGAGATGGGGTGGAGAAAGAGAGGGAAGGAGAGAGACAGAGGCAAAGAAAGAGAGAGAGAGAGAGAGAATACAAATCTGGATCTAGGGCACATCAAATTTTTACTAGGACCCCATCTTTCTTCTGGGCTTCCAGTTTGGTAGGGGAATGATTTTCCTCAGTTTTACTATTTGAGTTAGGTCATGCTTTGTAGTAAGAATGATTCTAATATGTACATCAATGTGTGGCAATGAATTATTTTATTAATTAGAATACTATACATACATACATACATACATACATACATACATACATACTTTTTTTGGTCAGTTGTGCGGCTTGAACTCAGCCTGGGTGCTGTCCCTGAGCCTCTTTGTGCTCTTTGTGCTACCACTTGAACCACAGTACCACTTCTGGATTTTCCCACATAGTTTATTGGAGATAAGAGTCTCACAGATTTTCCTTGTCTATTCTGACTTTGAACCATGATCCTCACTTCTCAGCCTCCTAAGCAGCTAGGATTACAAGCATGAGCTACCGTTGCCTGGCTAGAATATTATCTTCACTGAATTTGGTTTGTTTTTTTTTTGGTGGGGGAGGTGGACACTGGTACTGGTGTTTGAGTTTAGGGCCTCTACCACTTGATCTAAACCCCTAACCTTTTTTTGCTTTAGCTATTTTTCTGATAGAGCCTTGCATTTTTGCCTGGGCTGGCCTTGGTAATACTATTTTTTCTCATTCAGTCTGATTTAGATGAACAGACTGAGTGTCCTTGGAAGAAGAAATTTAGTTTAACCCTGAATATTTTTCCTAAAACAAGAAGCTACTGGGCTAGAATCTCAAGAAGAAACCTATTTCTGTTAACATCCTGTCTTCACATGGTACTCTCCAACTTGCCTATGTTGTCATAGAGACAGTTCCTGGCAGCCTCTTCTATTCTTATAATGACATACAGTATGTCTATTGGAATAAAGACCAGCCTTACCCCAGAATGACTTCGGATTCATGAATTTAATCTACCACACCATATTTCAATCTTACTCTCAGCTGAGGCTAGATAGATCTTGCATGCCATGGCTCATGCCTTCATTTTGTTATAAGTATACTCTCCAAGAACCACCAGAAGTCACATGATAGACACAAAAACAAAGAATTGTCTCAGCAAGGCAAAACTTACTTCTGCATAGGAGGGTTAGCCACCAGCCGAAAATCTGGCAAGCAAGCACACAGAGGAGGCAGGCTGCTCCCTATTTATCACTAACACAGCAGGCCCTACCACTCTCCTCCAATTAGTTGAGCTTATCTTCATAATGTGCTTGCAATTGGCTAGGCTGAAGAAGGTAAAATGTCTTTACATATGGTGACCATTAAATGACTTTGAAATAAAGGTAATAGTACATAAACAATCTCCAAAACATACCCATACCCTCTGGTATTTCTTTTTTTTTTTATTTTTTATTTTGGTCGGTTGTGGGGCTTGAACTCTGGGCCTGGGCGCTGTCCCCCAGCTCTTCAGCTCAAGGATAGTGCTCTACCACTTGAACCAAAGCGCCACTTCCAGTTTTCTAGGGGTTTATTGGAGATAAGAATCTCACGGACTTTCCTACCTGGGCTGGCTTTGAACTATGATCCTCAGATCTCAGCCTCCTGAGTAGCTAGGATTACAGGCGTGAGCCACCAGCACCCGGCTTCCTCTGGTATTTCTTAAACAATGTGAGATGTGTATTCTGAGGTGTTTCTTAGAAAAACTAATTAAGACAAATCCTTACATTTCAAAATTCACTCCTTATCCCAATTTAGTTCCCCTTTTCCTTTCTTTACTTGCTGGTATTGTCTTAGCAAAATAAACAAATGCTAAGCCACTAGGCCAAAGCAACCCACTTTGATTTAAAAAAGCCAGTTTTTCCCATCCTGAAAAGCTGGCATTAGTGGGATATTTTACTTACCTTCCTCATATTTCTATATAATGTATCATTCTAAGGTTCTAGAAGACACATCAAGTTTTGGAGGAAGCAACTCAGTATATTCCTTTGCTCTGTCTTCTTCCTTTAAACCTCTAGTTACTAGATCCTTTCAAGAGGAGCCCCATACAAATAAGGACTGAAGAAATAAATCTTAAGGATCTCAGAAATTCTAGAGCAGGAATATGATTCACTTAAGTGACCAGAATTTACTCACAGACACTGGTGGGTGGTTGATTCTGCTTGAATAACCTCAGATGATCTGATTCTCCATTTGTCAGAGGCTGCAATGAGAGTACTTGACAGAACTATCTGGGATCTTTGCTCTTTTCTCTCCCTTCACCTAAGCCCTTTCCTCTTGGAATGGAGCCGTGTTTGCTTTTTTATTTTTAGTTTTTAAACCTGAGTTTCCATCAGGGTTGATAAAAAGGCTTCGAGTTCTATCAAAACCCACTGTTTCTAACAACAGATTCTGGAATGTCGTCACAGTCCTTGTCCTGGAAGGTTCTGTTCCCAGTAACTCTCAAGACTTTGCGACCTGAGCCAAATGTACATCTGAGCAGTTTGAAACCTCAAGAGCATTGACATCTCCTGCCAGGTCATAGCTTTTCGTAACTTCTGGAGCATGCTAGGGAAATGCTCTGAGAATGTCTGAGAAACGCTAAGAAACAGAAGCACTCACTTATAGCACATGCATATAGCCATGCCCCATTTCACCTCCGTTACCTTTTGATGTAACGATTTTCTTTACTTTTCGAATTTACTATCTAAGTATGTATTACTCCCAAACATCTTTTGTGAAATATTTATAATAAAAATAGATCCAGACACCAGTGGCTCACCCCTGTAATTCTAGCTACTCAGGAGGTTGAGATCTGAGGATTGTGGTTTGAAACTAGCCTGGGATGAAAAGTCCCCTTGAGACTCTTATCTCCAATTAACCACTCAAGAAACCAGAGGTGGCATTGTGGCTCAAGTGGTAGAGCATTATCCTTGAGCACGAAGAGGCTCAGGGACAGCACCCAAGCCCTGAGTTCAAGCCCTACAACTAACAAAAGAAAGAAAGAAAGAAAAACATGCTGTGAATTAATCCTGTCAGCCCAGCAGCAAATGTAAATGTTACATATCTATCTATACCTCACCTTAGTCATAAGTATCACTGTTAATGTTATAATTTTATAATTAATTATAGGTGTATATATCCCACTAAAACTATGTGAACAAAAACATTTTTAATTTTTTGTTATTATATAAGTGAGATGAAGTTGATTTTGCATACGTAGATCTTGACATTTCTTTAGTGATTTGGTTCTTGAAAGAAAAAAAAATCTCCACTTATCACAGGGCTCTGATAGGTATTGACTAAATCAAATATCCAAAACTGGATATGACCAGCAGGATGCAACTTACCAGTTCTCTCACAAATCTAAAAGCCTTCCATGATCGAATGCCTGTTTTATCAGTCCTCCAGTGGAAATCCATATTTCATCTAAAAGGCAAAAGAAGTCTCCCTAGAAGTTATAACACAGCGGTCATCTTGTCAGTTAAGGTGGAAGGCTAAAAGACATAACCTATGCAGCTGCATTTTCTGACAGTGTGTGGCTTTCTAAGTGCATGGGATGAGCCATATGCCATACCTGTGATCTTGAACCACTCATGGCTTAAGCCTCACCCCTCCCTCTCTCTTCCTATTCCACGTGAGCAAGCTGGTCAGACTGATAACAGGGACTGTCCTGTCAGTCCCACCGGTCACTGCGTCTGCGCAGGACCACTCACAGCAGTCCCTGTATCACAGAATCCACAGGCCACTAGTCTTCTTACATCATGCTCTGAAGTTACTTTTACACCAGCTTGAAAAAACTGCCCTTTCCTTAGAAAGTCTCACTCTGTAAGACAGAAACTTCCATGGAGGGGTGGAGGGGCATCATCAATGTCAACATTCAAACTAAAGTTGGTCCAGGTGGAGGTCAATACAGTTTCTGATAGCAACCACAACCAAGTGACCAGTAAATGCAGGAGACCCTGTGCTGCAAGGCCCATTTCCTGTCCAGGCTTATCACACAGCTATCTGGTCAGGCTGTGTTCACTCCTGAGTTTTATAATTTTTATTTTATACTGACTTTAAAATATCACTTAGAGTAAACAAAATTGAATGTGTGGGATTTTTTTTAATGAGATTTATGCTTTTCCATGACATGTTACACAGTGAGAAACCCAGGTGAATACACTTGAAGAACTTTCAACTGGTAAACTGGCAGAATTTCCATGGCATATATTTTGGCATAAATTACATGTCAACATTTGAAATATACATATCTTTGACCAAATAATCCTATCTCCAAAATTTTAGAGGATGCTGGGCATATTTCCAAACCTGCAATTATGAAAACTACTTAACTGATACAATGTTGAGAAAAGCTTACAATACAGTTTTTTTCATAAATTGCTCCATTTAACCAATGGAATACTAGTCTATCATACAACAATTTAGAACATGTGCTTTCATGGATGAGGAAAGATGCTCATGATATACTTCAAGTTGAAAATGACTAGATAACAACAATACAAATTGTTTCTTCTGTTCATGCATACATACACATGTGTGTACATATGTGCACGTATGTATAAATCTAGAATTTCTCTAAAATAGTAACAATGATAATTTCTGAATGACAAGATTTTAAAGGATTTTAGTGTTTTAAAATTCCTTTGTATTGTGTTTGATTTTTCTACAATTAGCACAATTGTACATTCTCTTTTCTAGCATCTAGACACTGTGAAGACCCCAGAATCTCAAAGTGGGAGATCACTCTAAGTGCTTCTTCCCATAATTTTTTTTCCTTTTCTTGTCTAAGATCAGTACTTGAATTCTGTGTTTGACTCTTGCTTTTGCTCATGGGCTGATGCTCTACTACCTGAGCCACGCCTCCACCTCCCCCCCTCCCTCCACAACCCTAAATTCCTCAGTAGCTATCATCTTCCACGGGAAGACACAGGAGGTTAGGACTCTAGGTTTCCTCATCTTCAGCTTTTATGTGTCTACAGAAAGTTCCCTCATTTACCTTCAAACTTACAAGTCAATCTAAACATTATCCTAAATGCCATCTCCAAATATCTATCACTTTTTGATTCTACTGATGGCAAAGGCAAACCAGTTTCATTTCCTGATGCTCACAAGTCACAAGACAAAGACAGAATGTCACATTACTGGGGTTTTCTAGAAGCTTTATCATGTGAGACCAGATACCATTTCTTGTCCAAGCTTACCACACAGCTTTCTGGTGAGGCTATTGTGCTGCTAGGCCACCTCTCCCCATGACTTCCTTCCTTCATTTCTAATCTCTCCATTATTTTCGTATTTAGGGTCTGGGAGAACTGAATATATTTCAGGGGAGCAGGGGAAATTGATAAGGGCATGAAATACAATAATAATTTAGGTTTGGGAAAGTTTTTGAATCCAAAGGCACAGTTTTCTTTTCTCAATAAGAGGTAATGTCACCTACTGCCAAAAGCTTTCCAGACAGTAGCGAGAATAATGCATGTAACATGTTTGGCCTAATGTTTGGCTTGTAGAAAACATCTATATGTCCTGAAGGCCTTACTTACAAACCCTCAGAAAATTGAAGAACTAGAAGTGAACAACAAGCAGTTCTGTGATAATGCAATTTTACCTGAATTGATGGTAGCAATAGATGCTAGTCCATTAGACTTGGGGTTTAAGACTGATGGTGTCTCAAAGGTCTGCTCTTCAAGAGCATAGAACAGGGTAAGGCCTGGTATGAGCAGGTGCTAACTAAACATCCCTTCTTGTGTTCCCCCAAGACCTTTATCTACTTCTACTGGTAGGGTGGAAACTTAACTTACTTGTCTTCACATTTGGGAGGGGCTTGAATTCAAGGCCTCATCCTCTCCCTGAGCTTTCTTACACATAGCTGGTGCTCCACCACTTGAGTCATGCATGCCTCCATTTTCAGCTTTTTGCTGCTTATTGGGAGATAAGAATCTCTCAGAGTTGTCTTTCTAGGCTGGTTCTGAACCATGATTGTCAAATCTTAGCTTCCTGGGTAGCTGGAATTATAGGTATAAGCCACGGGGTCCTATCTTGATCTGCATTTTTTATGGATTTTCTGGGATTATAACTGTGAAATATATGTTTTGCTACATTACCATGTACAGAACCTTTTGTTTGGTTTTGATTTGGTTGTATTTGCATGTGTTTTTTGTTTCCTTCAAAACATAGTCTTGTTATGTTGCTTAGGTTATCTCAACTTCCTAGACTCATGACCATCTTACCTCAGTCTCCTGAATAGCTACAGTGTTTGAAGAGAACTTGTTTCTGAATACTGTGATTACCACTGTGTTTTTATAGTTTAAAAATCTAAGAGGTGAAAATTCCTTGGTATGTTTTTATTTATTTATTTATTTTGTTGTTGGTAATGAGGCTTGAACTCAGGGCTTGGGCACTGTCCTTGAGCTCTTTTGCTTAAGGCTATGGTCTATCATTTTGAGCCACAACATCATTTCTGTTTTTCTGGTGGTTAATTGGAGATAAGAGTCTCATAGGGACTTCTCAGCCTGGACTGGCTTCAAACTATGATCCTCAGATCTCAGCCTCCTGAGTAGCTAGGATTAAAGGCATGAGCCACTGGTGCTCAGTTGTTTTTATTTTTTCTTTACTGATGAGTAAGCATTAACATTTTTTTCAAATATTTCTTTTTTATGTTACATTTTCTTTGTGCTGCTTGATCCTGTTTTTTTTAACCTATTTGTCGGCTAATTTATGAAACCAATTCATTGTTAATGAATGATTTCATCTATTGTATTTGTCCTTCTTTTTCTCCTCTTCCTCCTCCTCCTCCTTCTTCTCCTCTTGTTTTTTCTTCTTCCTCCCCTTTCTTCTTCTAGCTACATTGAAGGCTGAGATCAAGAGGATTTCAGCAGATATTTCTGGGCAGGCCATATCAGGGCAGCCTATGCAGAAAGTTCTATAGAGTTTCACAATGGAAGGAGCTAGGTATGGTGATGCACACCAGATAAAATGGGGGGAAAAAGGGTCATGGTCCAGGCACATGCAGAGGCAAAAAGCAAGACCCCATCTCAAAAAAAACTTTCAGCCAAACAGGTCTGGAGGCATGGCATAGTTCAGCAGTAGAGCATCTTGCCTAATGCAAGGCCCACTTTTTAAAAAAAAAGTGGACAAAGGATTTGCCTATATGTTTACTCAAAGAAGATATTCAAATGATTAGCTAGTATTTGAAAAGAAGCTCAACATCACTCACTGTCAGTGGAGTGCAGAACAAAAACACATCTGTAATCCTAGTTACTCAGGAACCTAAGAGCAAAGGATGATGATTTGAATCCAGCCCAGGCAGGAAAGACTGTGAGACCGGCAAAATTATGGTGTGGAGACATGGCTAAAGTGGTATAGTGCCAACTGTGAGTAAGCTGAGGGAGAGCTGAAGACCCTGAATTGAAGACCCTGCACTGGTGCGCGGGCGCACGTGCACCCCCCACACACACACACTATGAGATACCACCTTATATCTAATAGGATACTATTGTCAAAACAAGAACACCACCACCAAAAATAGGAAATATTGGCCCTACTGTGGAGAAATTGGAACATGGGGCATTGATGAGAATATAAAATGATATTACCACTAACATTTATAACAGTGCAGAGATTCTTTACAAAGACTAAAAACAGGGGGCTGGGAAGGTGGCTCAGTGGTAGAGCGCTTGCCTTGCAGGCATGAGACCCTGGGTTCGATTCCTCAGCACCACATAAGCAGAAAAAAAAAGCCGGAAGTGGTGCTATGGCTCAAGTGGTAGAACACTAGCTTTGAGCTGAAGAGCTGAGGGACAGCGCCCAGGCCCAGAGTTCAGGCCCACGACTGGACCCAAAAAAAAAAAAAAAAAAAAAAGACTAAAAACAGAACTATAACATGATCTAGTAATCTTGCTTCAAATCACATATTCTAAAGAATATGATATTTCATGTTATCAAAGAGCAGCGGAGCCATTTGTCGGGTCTCATATTAGAGAAAGTACATTTGGTGAGTACCAGGTTTGAACTCAAAGCCTTGTGCTTGCTCAGCTTGCTTGCTCGGCTGATGCTCAACCACTTGGGCTTTTTGTTTATTACTGTGGAGACGGAGGAGGAGGAGAAGGTGGTGATGGTGGTAAACAAAAGGACTGACTTCTCTCAATTAGAAAATGTTATTAAGTTCAACAATCCAACCAGCAAAAAGATATTGTTTAGAAATGAATGTCTGTGACTTATGCCTATAATCCTATCCATTTAGAAGGCTGAAATCTACAGGATTGTGGTACAGGATTGAGCCAGAGCAGAAAAGTCCATAGGGCACTACTCAGCACAACTTCTTCTGGTGTTAGAGAGATTGATACAAACTAAAACAGAAGCATGGAGGAATAAGAGTCATCCTCTACACTGCACATCAAGAAACAGGATCAGGATGAAGGCATAGATGATCTATTTATCATCTGGGATCCTTATATAGTATACTTTGAGGACACCAGAACTACAAAGATATTGAACCCTTATATGGGAGAGATAAACATAAGAAAGCAGGAATTCATGTTGAAATCTAGGGATCAGGAGAAAGAGGATGTGGTGGGGACAGGGCGTCTATTTACTCCAGGACTCTCCCTTTAGGTCCTGTAGTCCTCAGGATAATCCACCTCTGAGTTACAGTGATTCCAGCAAGAAGATTCCTGGAATGGTTCCCTGGAGATCCCAGCATTAAGGCATTCCAAGCACTGTCCTCTTCAATATCTAGCTACATAATCACTGTTGACACCTTTATGAGCAACACTCTTGGGCCCAGCATGACAGATCTGTGACTGACTGGGAGACCCAGGGGAAGGTGATTGTCCAGGACAGTTTTACAATCTTTTCCTTCTGTGTTTCCAGGGAATGCAGTTTCACAAAGCAGCTCAACCCCTCTGGTGGTGATTGGGGTCCTAGGGAAGTCAGTAACTTTTCCTTAAAGCTTCCTGCAGGAGAGAAGACTCCAGTCATCATCTGGCATTACAGTCTGGCTAGGGATAGAACACAGCTAAATGATATGTTAAAAACTTCAAAATCCCTGGTTCCCAATCTGAAGTGAGAAGAGCAATTGACCCTCACCCAGAGGTACCCTTGCATCTCAGCAATCTGAGGACGGCAGATGCAGTTGCAGGACATTACATTGGTCTTGCTGACTACACTCCTGTCAATGAGCAACTCTACTTCCCAGACATCTCCCACACCCTCTACTTTGCTTTCATTTTCCCCATAGCTCCTATGTTTGATGTAGTATATAGTTTATTAAGTTTATTAAATTCTTCTAAAATGATGTCAACAACACAACAATCACTACACACCTTTCTAGTTGCACCCTGAAGTTCTTTGGTGAGCAAGAACAAAGAGGGTCAGTTCCTTACTTGGAAGGGTGAGGGAGCCACCAACGGAGCCTGGGGTCTGGGTAAGCCTTGGTGAAGATGATTCTTTAGATTCACTCTCTGGATCAGTACAGACACTTTCAGACTTTTTTGTCTTGGCTAGTTTCAAAGTGTAATAATCCAGATCTTAGTCTCCTGGGTAGCCAAGATTGTAGGTATGAGTGCACAGCTCCGATTACTTTTTAAAACCAATTACTTATCTCATCTAAGCCTTCACTGCCTCCTGCCCAGATCACTGAAATGACCTCCCAACTTGCCCTTGCTTCCATTCTCACCCTCTTGCAATATTCTCAACCCTGTAGTCAAGGATCAGGTTAGAGCAGAAGTCAGCCCAGGCCATGTTCTTGCCCCTCCTCCAACTCATCCAGAGTTAAGTCAGAATCCATTCAATGTGTCGTAAAGCTCTCCTTGGTTTAGATTCCTCTACCTCTCTGTTCTCATGTCCTCCTCTCAACTCTGGCCCTGGCCTATTCACTTTTCAGTGATTCACCAAACACATGGACCAGATGCTTTTCTTAAGAGGAACAGTGCTATCTCCTCTGTTTGAACAGCCTTTCTTCAGATATCTCCCTGGATCTCTTTATTTCTTCATGTTTCTGCCCAAATGTCAATGATTGGGGTTTTTTCTGACTACACTCCTGTCAATGAGCAACTCTACTTCCCAGACATCTCCCACATCCTCTACTTTGCTTTCATTTTCCCTCATAGCTCCTATGTTTGATGTAGTATATATTTTATTAATTTTATTAAATTCTGCTAAAATGATGGCAAGTTTTATTTTGATCTGCTTGCCATTGTATTTCTAGTGCCTGAAACATATTAGTATTTCTCCCGTGTTTGTTACGTTTCTGATTGTATGTTTTTGAGGACATTGAATGGAGAAGGAACAGCAACCAAGGGAAGAAACCAAGAAACCAAAAGCTGGACTTTGACAAGAGTTATTATATTGTGTGTCTGTGTGTCTGTGTGTCTGTGTCTGTGTGTGCACACGTGAGCACATGCATGTACACAGGTACTCAGGCTTGATCTCAGGACCTCTTACACTTGCTTAACTTTGTCTTGCTCAAGACTGTCACTAACACTTGAGCCACACCTACACTTCTAGACTTGCTGGTTAATCAGAGAGTCTCATTAACTTATCTTCACTTGGGTTGGCTTTGAACTGGGATCTTCAGATGTCAGCTTTTTGAGTAGACAGGATTACAGGCATGAGCCACTGGCACCCAGAAATAATCATTATATATTAGGGAAGAAAGATAATTAGAATTAAGAAGAGAAATGAATAGAGAAAGAGGTGAGCAATGTCCACCTGCCTTACATGGGTAAAGGTATTTCATCCATCGCTGGGGCCACATGTAAATAAGTAAGAATACCAAGGAAAAGTTTAGGCTGCTCCAAGTTTTATAGATTTTATCTCCTGTCATCACTCTGGTTGAGATGAGAATTTCCTACACAAGCAAGTCAGACATGTGGCAGAGTGGAGTTGAGAGGGTTGAATGGCGATGGATTAGTTGTGTTCCATCTGGCATCTCAGCCCCACCAATGCTGCAGTGTGAAGTCTTCCCTTGGGAGGGCAGGATGACAGATTGTTTTTAATATTTGCTTTTGTTATACAATGGGTTCTTTATCTTTGCAGTTCCATTTTATTGGTTTATCTACTGCTTTTCTCCAGACCAAGTAGAGACATCTCTAATTTCTAAAGAGAAGCCCAGACCTCATCTAAACAAGGAAGCATTTGGTTGTGTTTTGTTGTTTGTTTAAATTCTCAGTGCTGGGCTCAGATCATTTTGTATGGGATTGAAAGGGACTGATAGATGAAAGGTGAGAAAGAAGAGAGAGAGGTACTGGTACATGAAGAAGAGGCAAAAGAAAAGGAGGCAAGGTAGAGCAGGACAGTCATTTCAATCTTTCTCTTCCAGCAACAACTGAGTGATAGAGACTTCCCAGACTTTCTCCTCTGTCCTCTACTTCATGATAGAAGTTTTAATAAACAGTGACAGATCAGAGAAACCAAGGAAAATAATCTGATAATATAGATAGATAAATAATATAGATAGTCCACATAGATAAATAATATAGATAGTCCACACTTGTCTCTGGAAACATAGATAATTGAAAATATAAATAATCTGGATTTCAAAGCACTCTTTATCCTGATCTCAAAATAAGGGAAATCATAAAAGAAATGTAAACTGACATTACTTTACATAATCTGTTATGGCTGCCTTAATTACTAATTTACACAAAAAACAGCATTATTCTTTCCAATGCAAATGATAGTGCTCTCATTTACTCAAGTGATAGCGGCCCTAAGATACTACACTTAAGTTCATCACATTTTTAATTCCACCAGCATGATTTTAATCTGTCAGACTGGTCCCATCAGAAAGACATATGCTTCTTAAAACATGAAATATTCAATAAGCATTACCTGGCCACAATAGATACAACCATCTTCTGTACCTGAACAAAAGTAAGGATTTTTTTGTGTAGTCTCCCAGCAATTCTCACTCTCAAGCCTTTTTGACAATATTTTAAAGGAGGCAAGGATGAATTACTTCAGTGAATTTTTGTAAGAGCAGAAAAATGGCTGACTTTAAAACAGAGCAAAGTAAAGCAATATACAACACACTTTTAAAATTTAAAACAGCTTACCTTTTAGACATGAGTTTTTCATATAAATTGTAGTATTTTTTTCTATAGAACATCAGCATTTCCGTCATTAGTCTTTGGCATAAGTAATTTCCAAGTATAAGAGAAGATACTTCTTGCAAATAAGCATAATATTGGATCTGATATGGTATTGGAAGTCAATGGTATGATACCCTTACTTGTCAATTAAACAAAAGATAGAGGATATCAAAGAGGGGGAGAAAAAGACTCTAATAAATTCTAAATATCAGAGGCAATATAAAAACTGTAGATTTTGGTGTATTCCAAATTAGTAAGTTTAGTAGAACTTCCAAGAAGTACTGTGGAGAAACTCCATAGAACACTAGTGCACTGTAGAGAACTGATGCTCAGTGTGGACTAGATTTAATGCTCTTAGAAGTCAGTACTCCCTAAGCTCTTTTATTTCACAGGAAATTGCAAGCTGTAAGTACATCTTTACTACTTGAGAGGATATAGGAAGGTGAGAAGTTTAATCTCTGCTACTGCATCTTTTGCAAAATCATATGGCTTTAAAATACTTGAAAGTTTTATAAAGTCTACAAATTAAGATGCCTGTAAGAACTATGAACTATTTAAGAACTCGTAGCTATCATTTTTCAAAATAGAAATAGGAGGATGGCAAATATATTTGGTTAAAGAATAAATGCATTTAGTGTGTTTAGTTTGAAAAGTTATAAAGATGCAGCTATACAATTATATATGCTTGCATATATTCTGTGTGGAACATTAGCAGAAATAGACATAGCAAGTAAATGGTTTAGACTTCCTCTTGGTAGCAAAGTATATAATGTTACAGATGAAATACGTTGCCTCTCAGATCTGAATCTACCCTTCTTTGACTGTTTTGGGATACTGTTTCTCCATTGCCAGTAATCCTTGTTAATAAAGGACACTGGAGGGACACTGAGAGAATAGAGATTTTCCTCCTGGTTGTAGAATGCTTAGTTTTCCTTTTTGATGTGGCTGCCAGTAACGTGGGCAACACTTTACAGAATTCACTTTACAGAATACACACCATCTGTGTAAGAATTCCTAGGGGGAAAGCTCTTGACCACCAAGACCCCAGCAAATTTCCATCACCCACACCCAAACTTCTTTCCAACAAGATCTGAGTCTCAGGTTTGTGTGATTCCATCTAGGAATTCTTAGTTTCCTCCTTGAATGTTTTCTTTAACCCTAGAGGTGTATGTCAGGAAAATAGGAATACAAGAATTTGAATCCCTTAATTCTTGAATACAAGAATTTAAATCCTTTCTTTTGGCAATCATTCTTTTTTTTTTCTTTTTTTTTTTTTTTTTGCCTGTACTGGGAATTGGGTTTAACTCAGGGTCTCATGCTTACTCAGCTTTCTTCCTTGGGTGGCAGTTAAGCCATGGCACTAATTCTGCTTTTTTTGGGTCGATCATGGGCGTTGAACTCTGGGCTTGGGCGCTGTCCCTCAGCTCTTCAGCTCAAGGCCAGTAGCTGGCTCTACCATTTGAGCTATAGCGCCATTTCCGATTTTCTGGTAGTTTATTGAGGATAAGAGTTTCACGGACTTTCCTGCCCGGGCTGGCTTTGAACCGCGATCCTCAGATCTCAGCTAGGATTACAGGCGTGAGCCACCGGCGCCCGGCTGAGTCCTGCATGTTTGCTGCTCATTTTTGTGTATTCAATAATCACTAAAAAATCCGGATTAAAAGCAAGTTAATGAAAAGAATTGTGTAAAATAGGGCCTCTAAAAATCACTCAAATCTAGTTTCAAATCCTAGTTCTTCTATGTAATGTGTGACCTTAGGCAAGTCTCTCCCTACTTCTCCTATTCTGAAAAATGGGGATAACAGAAGCATTGACCCAGTGAATCCGATAGGACCTGTGGAGGCCTGGGTAGCACCTGTCAGAAACTGCCTGAAACCGAATCCAAACAACAGAGGCCTGAGCGTCTCCCACTTAACCAACAGTGGCTTGGCCACTGGGCGGGGCGAGCCACAAGTGTCGGGGAGCTTGGTGCACTGCTGATGGGCTGGACTCAGACTGTGATCATAAATAAACCAATAAGTAAATGTATCACCTCAACCCGGTCTTCCAAAACAGGCTCCGCCAACTCGAGGCCCCGCCCTTCCTGGGCCCGCCTCCTTCGGCCTGCCGGGCTGGTTGGCTCTTCTTCCTCCACTTCCGGCCTCACGGACCCCCGGATGCAGGACGGTTTCCGCTGTCATGGCAGCCTGAGGTCCCCGGAGGGAGTCGGTGCGGCGGCTGCAGGCCCCTCCCTGCGGAGCCGCGGGTCGGGCGCGCGGGGATGTGACGGCGGGCCCGGTCGGCCTGCCCCAGGCGTGCGGTCCACTGCCGTGTCAGCCAGCGCCCTCAGCCCGCGGCGATGGCGGGGTCCGGCTGTGCGTGGGGCGCCGAGCCGCCGCGCTTCCTGGAGGCCTTCGGGCGGCTGTGGCAGGTACAGAGCCGCCTGGGGAGCGGCTCCTCGGCCTCCGTGTACCGGGTGCGCTGCTGTGGCACCCCGGGCTCGCCCCCCGGCGCCCTCAAGCAGTTCCTGCCTCCCGGGACTACCGGGGCCGCCGCCTCGGCTGCCGAGTACGGCTTCCGCAAAGAGAGGGCGGCTCTGGAGCAGCTGCAGGGGCACAGGAACATCGGTAATGGCCGCTGCCCTCCTTCTCGCTTGGGGTCCGGGTCCGGGTCCGAGCCAGCCTCCCCCCGGGCCTCACGTCCTGCCTAGCCGCGGCCGCAGGCCCCCTTTCCCATCTTCCGTTCACTCTAATCCGGTCCCCCGGAGTTGGTGGTCCGGTTTGTCATTGTCACATGACCTCTTAAGCGGCTACGCGCATTTGCATAGAGATACCTTTCCGTAGTGAAAGGGGACCTGCCTTTGGTAGAGGGCTACGTCTCTAGTGAACATTGTCATGCCTTTGCCGACCAGTAGAAAATGGGAACTCGTCTAGGCTGGTGAAATCAATGCTGGTAACTCACATAGGTGACAACTGGTGACATGTAGTGTGGATTTTTGAGGAAATGAGTCGATCTTACATAGGAGTCTTCCTAGAAGTGTGAAATTTAGGCAGGCTGCTTTTGATGTAGAAAGCTTGTTTCCATGACTCAGATACTCAGAAATGCATGATATACAATGATCACTGATGATCTGTGAAAATAGTCTTGCCATTTACACCATCAGAAAGCTTATAATTCGTTGTAACTTTGGTTGTAAATAATATACAATGGCTTGCTCCTTTCTGGCAAGTATAATTTATATTTAATTTGAAGAATAACCTTTTTTTTATAACACCATGTTAGGGAATTCCTTAACACTAGCATTTCTCTTTGTAGCTTGCTAAATGATGTGTCACCATAAACTTGGTATTGAAGAGAAACATTTTGCAGTCCTCAGGACTTGTTGAATTTCAAGATCATGCTACAATATCTGAAAAGTCTTAATTTCTTCTATTAATATTCATGACGTAAAATACTATTTTGGGTCAAAAAGCAATCTTCAATTTTTTAACAGTAACTTAAATTAGGACTTTTAGTTTTTTACTGGTCACTTAAATGAAAATTCACTCACCATTTAATGTTTGGTGAAACAGTTGAAGTCATTGTGCCTTGTTTAATATCTTCGAAGCTGTTGAGGATTGCCTCGTTCTATTAGAATAACCCAGTTCTCCAAGGATCTTACACATGAGGAAAAATACTGGGCATTTGCCTCCTTATCAGTTATCCTCAGTTAAGACTATCTTAAATTTTTATTATAGTTATTTACCCTGGTTTTATATATTATAGTTATATACTCTGATTTTTACAGGAATATAATTCATTTCTTTTTCTAGTGACTTTATATGGAGTCTTTACAATTCACTTCTCTCCGAATGTGCCATCACGGTGTCTGTTGCTTGAACTCCTGGATGTGAGTGTATCGGAATTGCTTTTATATTCCAGTCACCAGGGTTGTTCAATGTGGATGATACAGCATTGTGCCAGAGATGTTCTGGAAGCCCTTGCTTTTCTTCATCATGAAGGCTATGTCCATGCAGACCTCAAACCACGTAATATTTTGTGGAGTGCAGAGAATGAATGTTTTAAACTCATTGACTTTGGACTAAGCTTCAAAGAAGGTAATCAGGTAAGAAGTACCTTTTCTTTCCATTTATGTTTAAAATCTGGTGGAATAAGCCAAATATTATCAAACAGTAAGGATGAAAGAGCTGTTCTATCTAGAATAATGAATAAAAAAGGATCAAAATCAAAAAGAATTTCAGTGTTACTCTGAAAAATGGCATTTGTTTTGGTCAGGTAAGGAGTGCTAGTAGGGCATAAGAAAAGTCTGAACTCAGTACTTAGCCTACATAAAATGCTTTTTAAATTCTATGAGTATTTGGTTTATTTGTTGAGTTATAGTTCTTAATGTCTTCAGTGTTGGGGTTCTTTTTCATGGCAGAATGTATGTAGCAATTCAGGTAAATCCTTCATTTCCTGTGCCTTATCAACTCTTTGCAGTATCCCTCCTTTTTTTTTTCTTTTATCATCAGTACATGATAGGTAAGGAACCATCTGAAGACTTGTTTATAAGTGACCATACAGACACTGTACAGGTTGCCCGTGAGAATTGCCCAGTTAAAGAACACAAGAATTAGGATAACCAAGGACTAAAAACTTTTGACATTCCTTTTGGAAATGACTTACTACCTTGTTAGAAGAGATGGAAAGTGAGTTTCTTTTTTATGGATTATAATACTTACTTATCTTCTTTAGGATGTAAAGTATATTCAGACAGACGGGTATCGGGCTCCAGAAGCAGAACTTCAAAATTGCTTGGCCCAAGCTGGCCTGCAGAGTGATACAGAATGTACCTCAGCTGTTGATCTGTGGAGCCTAGGAATCATTTTACTGGAAATGTTCTCAGGAATGAAACTGAAACATACAGTCCGATCTCAGGAATGGAAGGTAAACTGCACTAGTGTTTCACTGTCTTCAATAAATTTAAAAGCATTGTATTTCATTTGTGATGATTTATGTCAGAGAATTCAGTTGCATCCTCTCCTTCATATTTTTTCTGTACTTATTCTAAGTTGAATGCCACTGCTTATACCCATACTATAATCTAATGCCATTGCAGTCTCATTGTTTCTAGCCTGGGTCCTGGCATATAATAAGCATTTAACACAATGTTCAAATGAATTTTCTCAAAGAAGCAAAAGGGACTTCCTTTGTTTAGTTACATTAGATTCTAAGGAATTAATGGAATCAGAAGTTTCTGGTAAAATTGATCATCTTTTCATAATACTTCATGGAGATAATATACTTAATTATAATTATAATATGTAATAATTAGAGATATGAGTCTCATGGACTTACTTGCCTGGGTTGGCTTTGAAACACAGTCCTCTGATCTCAGCCTCCTGAGAAGCTGGGATTACAGGCATGAGCCACCAGCACCTGGCTTGTATAGAGTTTTAGCTCTTAAACTCCTAGATTGTGATTTCTGGTGTAACAGTTCCCAGGAAAAACATGCTAATATATACCTAAAGTTTATTATTTGCCAAAAAATGCTGCCTTCACAGTATCTTTTTGCTATCTTGGCAGGGATTGAACTCAGGGCCTTGTTCTTGCTAGGTCAGCCCTCTACTATGCTCAGCTATCCTAGTAGTTTTCTTTGCATTTAGTTTGATTTTTCAGATAGCATTTAATGACCATCTCTTCCTCCCAGATAGCTAGGATTCCAGGCTTTACACAAGCTATGCTGGCCCTTTTTTACTTTTTTTTTATTTTTTTATCATTGGGACTTCCAAATGAGGCTTAAATATTCTTCTTTAGTGGTAATCCAAAAATGGGTCAATCATTTAGCTTTTTACTGTCTTTAAATTCTTTTTTTCAAATATGGGTCAATCATTTAGCTTTTTACTATCTTTAAATTCTTTTTTTCAAATATGGGTCAATCATTTAGCTTTTTACTGTCTTTAAATTCTTTTTTTCATATATGGGTCAATCATTTAGCTTTTTACTATCTTTAAATTCTTTTTTTCTTATTTTGTTCTTAATGCCCTTTTTTCATTTTTATTATAAAAATGATGTACGAGGGATGACAGTTGCATAAGTCAGATGAGTACATTTCTTTTTGAACAGTGTCACCCCTTCCTCATTTTCTCCCAGTTTTTTCCCCTCCTAATTCCTCTCCCTCCCAAGTTGTATAGTCCATTTCCAACATAGTGTCTAGTGAGTATCACTGCTGGATTAGTTCACCCTGTTCCCACAATCTTTAAATTCTTTGGACTGTATCTGCTTGTCCCACATCTCATCAGACGCAGGTAACATTCAATTTTGTGTGGACTTGGGAGGTGTGACATGTACTAATGGAGCCCTGAATATATGACTTTCTAGTTAAAACATCGTTACTTTGTTTTATCACTTCCTACAGAGGCAAATTTGCCAAACATGTATGAGCAGGGACTCTGAAATCAACTACTAGATGCATATCTTATTTGCACTCCCTGCTAAGCTACTTACTTGGGTTCATTAAGTTGTATTTTACTTTCTGTAAAGAGATGATTATGATAATATATATTTAGAGAATATCAAGATTAAAAAAGTAATGATACTGAGTTTTTACCATGATAAGTATGTAATACATTTTAGTGATAATGATGGTGTCACATATTTTACTTATGGATACAATTCTACATACAGAGTTAGCAGAAAATTCAAGGAGGAAATGTAAACCATGAACCTTTAGACTGAATAATGGGACACATACAATGTTTTAATACTTATCATTTTCTCAGTGAGTGTGGATTGCTTTTTTTGTCTGAAAAAACCAATTGAAGACTCATGATGAGGCATCAACTCTTACATTTTTTTTTCTCATTTTACACTAAACTGAATCTTAATGTTGTTACTTTGCTTTTATTCATTCATTTACCAAATGGAATTGAATAACCTAAGACAATTTTCTTCCCCTTTTTAGGCAAACAGTTCTGCTATTATTGATCATATATTTGCTAGTAAAGCAGTGGTGAATGCTGCAATTCCAGCCTATCACTTACGAGACCTTATCAAAAGGTATATTATATTACACATGCTGTTACTTGCTTTACATATACTTAATACCTGAGGGAGTTTTTCCTGAATATTTATATGTTGTTATTTCTGATATGCTTGATCATGTAGATATTTTATTTTATTTAAATAGGAGTTTTAGTTTTGATAACCTATATAAGCTAGCTTGAATATTTGCTTCTCATAAACATATGTATTTTCTTTTACAAAACTTACCTTCAGGACTGCTCCTTTGTTCATTATGAGTTCCAAAGCACATCTCTTTGTTTTTTAGTCTTGCCATGTAACCTGCAGTGGCCTTGCACTCCTGATCGTCCCGCCTCAGCTTCCCCAATGCTGGGATTACAGGCTTATTCCCCAGGCCCAGTTTTAGATGGAAAATAACTTTTTAAACAGTTTTTTACAGCCTGAACAAACAATCCATTTGATGAAAATAAGTTTTAATTAAATTTTAAATGAATACTCCATCAAACTCTGGAATGAATATTGTTTCTAATACTTGAATACATCAAAACAAGATTGTGTATTTTTAAAAATGTGTTGTCAAAGGATTGGCAGGTGTCTTATCAATATGCTCTAGAAATGAGTAAGATATTATGCCAGCAAAGAAAGAGTCAGTCTTTTCTTTACAGTTTCTTTGTGTATTGATCCTATAACTGATTAATAATCATAGGACATATAAAGTGTTAAAAAGAGGTCCAAACTTCACCTACTTTCTCTCCGTGGTAGCCTCATAGAATACCTAAACTAGTAAGTTGACGTTGGTATAATCCATAAAGTTTATTTGAATCTTACCAGTTTCACATACTGATTAGTGTATATGTTTTTCTTTTTTCTTTTTTTTCAAATATATTTGAAATTACTGTTAGTAGCAGATATTACAAGTTGCATTTTCTCATTGAAGAGATGGTAGTGTAGTGTAAACTTACATAATGAATTTTAGCCTGGAAGTCAAATCATTTAAGTCCTGTTACTGAGTTTGTTGTTTTTCTTTTGGTTTTTTCGTCCAGGTATATCAGTGTGTGTGTGTGTGTGTGTGTGTGTGTGTGTGTGTGTGTGTGTGTGTGTGTGTGTGTGTGTGTGTGTGTGTGTGTGTGTGTAATAGCTGCTCTCTCCTGTGTGTGTGTGTGTGTGTGTAATAAAAGCTTCTCTCTCCCATAATACAAATAGTGCTAAACAGCTACTGAAAAATTGTGATGAGAAGATTAAAAACAAAGTATTTTGGTGTATTTCCTTAAGATATTTTTCTGCATATTGTGTGTATATGAAAATTGAACTCTATTGACATATAAAACATAGCTACTGAACGTGCTAGTAAAACGAATGTGCTGTGTGTTGAGTCCTTAGGAAGATTGTAGCTTCTCTTGAAATCAAGCAATCAAACTGCCAACTATCCTAGATGTTTTAGCTGCATCCCATCCCAAGCTTTTAAACCCCTACTTTCTCCCCAAAATTAACCACTGTGCTGATTTCAATAATTGTAGTTTCACTACCCAAGCATGCATCCTTAAATTGTTGTTTAGTTTTTCTCTTCTAAAGAAATGTATTTATGTCTGTTTTTAAAAGATCCTTTTCTATCTCTTCCCTTTTTCCCTTTGTAATTTACCTGTTGTATAACCTGGGTTGTTGACTTAGGAAAATTTTTCCACAGGCCAAAGTTTGTTGATTGGATCAGAGTAATTTCACATATTTCCATTTAGCTCTTTTAAAATGATAGTTATATCCAAAGAGTTAGAATGTTTTTCTGGTTGTAAGCCTAAAGATGGAATTGTGTTTTTCCATTAGATGGCACATGATGTGTTTATCTGTAGTCTGAGTTACCGGCTGTTGTTACTCAGTACTGAAATGCAGTGCTTTGTAAGGATTATAGTAAGGCCGTAATCTTCAGTTATTTGTTCTTCATTTGATTAACTGAAGAGTTTTTGCTTTTCTTTTTGTATCTAGAGGTCCTTTCTTCTATCAAAATAAATACTTGATTTTTTTTTTTTTTTTGCTAATTTTTAAGCTAATGAAGTGTGATTCCTTGTCATCTTCCAAAGATGTTCATTCTCTTTTCTATAATTTAACATATCATTATAAGCTAAGGGATTTAAACATGTTTGATGTATTTCAATCCACTGCCATTATTATCCTGTTTGAAACCAGAATCATTACATCTTTTCTGAATGGAAGGACCTCTGAATGTGGGTTTTGGAAGGTATAGAGAACTTCTTTACTGTGTGTTTTTCAAGTTTTCCCAGTTCATCTTAGACATTTATACATTTAGTGGGATGTCATTTATTTATTTATTTGTTTATTTATTTATTTATTGGGGTCCAGTCGTGGGGCCTGGGTGCTGTCCCTCCCTCAGCTCTTCAGCTCAAGGCTAGCACTCTACCACTTGAGCCACAGCGCCATTTCCGGCTTTTTTCTTTTTGCTTATGTGGTGCTGAGGAAGCGAACTCAGGGCTTCAGGCATGCAAAGCAAGCGCTCTACCACTGGGCCACCTTCCCAGCCCTATAGTGGGATTTTAAAACCACTCATTGCTGCTGGTATGGCCATTATTACTAGGCCTTTTAAATGGATAGAGTTTTTACTGATATTTCCAATTGGAAGTCAAGACCACAGAGTTTTTGCTTTTATTTTTATATTTTTATTTTATATTTCTCTTTTGCACATTATAATTCCACACATGGTTCTTAAGGACAAAGGAGATGCCAGGATTCTAGAATTTTGTATTATTAATTGGCTTTATTCCATATTACACATAAAATAATCTCAAAGTAATAGTATTCTTAATACGATTGCATCAAATAATTATTTTTGCATCTAGCCATTCTCTTATTTTGAAATAATTGTAGTTCTATCATTTTATGTAGCTATTATATATTGTACATAGTCTGCTTTAATTACCTTTCGTTTAGTCTTGGTTCTGCCTGTAGCTGTATAGTTACTGTTTATTACTTAGTTCTGTCTCTACCTTTTGTACTATCCTTAATCTTCTCAAGGAAATGCTAATTTTTCTTAAGTTTTTGTTTGTTAATGATTGTGCTTGTTGTACTTGAAAGTATTTTTAGCTCCCTTTACAATTCTTTGGCATACATTTTTCTTTCCTTAAATATCTGAAGCAAGTTATTCTGTTTTCTTCTGACATTGAGTGTTGCTCAAAATTGTCTTTTCATTACAAGTCACTTGGTTTTTGTCTAAATGTAGAAACCTTTTCTTCAAAGTCTAGCAATTTTATCAAAATGTATCTTGATTTTGATAGTTTCTGTTTTCTCAGAAACATGGTATGCATTTCACTTGCAAATCATTTGTTTTGTTTGAGAAAGCTATTTCATTTCAGTTCATTTTATGAGATAGGGCCTTACTGTGTAGGCCAGGTTGTCCTTAAACTTGTTATCCATTTACCTCTCTCTACCTCTGAGCACTGGTAATACAGATACATAGAAGGTAGAAAGGAGAAACTTAAAACAACAACAGCAATAAAAACCAAAAGAAAACCTAGGCGAAAGAAAACCTTATTAATCCCAGCTACTTGAGAGGCAGATAGGAGAGTATGTATACTGGTTTGAGCTCAGTCTAAGTGAAAAGTTAGTGAGACCTTATCTCAAAGAACATGCTAGGCATGATGATTCACAAGTATATTCCAGCTGCCCAAAGATTGTGGTTTGATTTTGGCTTTGGGTAATAGACACAATACCTACTTGTAGGTGGGGATAGGAGGGAAAAACTGGGAAAGGACAAGGGAAGGAGGGGTGACATTGCCCAAAAAAAAAAATGTATTCTTTCCCTGATATTACCTGACTTATGTAACTCTAAACCCTCTGTACATCATAATAACAATACAATTTTTTTAAATCCCACAAGACTCTTTACAAAAAAATAAAGCAAAAAGCACTAGGTGTGTGGTTCAACTAGATGAGTTCTTGTCTAGCAAGTGAGTTACCTTAAGTTCATATCTTAGTACTATCAGGAGAAGAAGAAAAGAGGAGAAGAGAAGAAAGCTATGACCTAGTCAAGAAAAGTATCAGTATTAAGTATAAGAAAAAAAAATGCAATACAAGTAAAAGTGTCTAAAAAGATAAAATCCAGTGTGGTAGCAGATTCTTGTAATCCCAGCATTTAGGAGACTGAAGCAGGAGAATTAAGTCCAAGCCAGCCTGGGTTACATAGTTACCCTGCCTCAAAAACTTAAGAGTTCAGGATGTAACTCAGCGGTAGAGCACAGGCCTAATTTGAGCAAGGCCTTGGACCTGACCCCTAGAACCACATCCTTTCATTTCCAATCTTATTTTGTGAAATCCTTTTTGGTTTCTAATTATTTTTATTTTTTATTAACATTTTATTCACCCTCGTAAATTTTCTAATTCTTAATTAATGAGTCTGGGGGATTTTCTAATTTGAGTTTATGTTGTTGTCTCAAATATTCTTTTAAAAAAATCTTTTATTTTGAAATCGTTTATGATGGCCATCTCTGTTCATTTATAAATTTTTAGCAAGCAAGTCATTGAGATATTTTGTGATTTTTTTTTTGTTGTTTTAATCTTTTTCTGTTACTTTATCTGAAACTTAGACGTGGTCAAATTAGTTTAGTTTTTCTAGTTTTACACTCTTGTTGTTTTTATGTATTGTTAAAAAAAAAAAACTAGGCATGATAGGACATGGCTTGTAATCCCAGTATTGAAGAGGGAGGATCTCAAATCTGAGACTAGCTTGCAAAACTCTCTCACAAAGCAAAATAAAACTTTCCCTTCCTAAGCACCCCCGCCTCACCCCCCAGACCTGGCATTTTGTTCTCTTTGGTTTTGTTTTTTTCCTCAACTTGGATTCTGTTCCCAAGATTTTTTCTCACTGGTGGGATTTTGCCTTGGGTGAATACTCTGACAGACTAGTTTGAAGAGGACTACTGCCTCGATTACGCCAACTTCTGTAAATTTTAGAAGATCCCTTTTATTCACCTGGTTTTAAAATGGATAAGCCCTTGTAATATTAGCTGTTTTTCTTCATAGTAGTCTGCTGTGCTTTCAAGAGTTATCTGTTGGCTATTTTGGATTATTTTACATGGTTTGTTAGGTATACTCTTGTTTTTCTCAGCGCTTTTTTTGTTTTTGTTTTTCCTGTCCGGGGGCTTCAACTCAGGGCCTGAGCACTGTCCCTGAGCCTGTCTGTGCTCAAGGCTAGAGCTCTACCACTTGAGCCACAGTGCTACTTCTGACTTTTTCTGCTTATGTGGTACTGAGGAATCGAACCCAGGGCTTTATGCATGCAAGGCAAGCACTCTACCACTAAGCCACATTCCCAGCCCTTCTCGGTTTTCTTACCTATAGATTCTGAAACATGCAAGCCCTACTGCCATTGATGTATTTTGTTCTTATAGTTTTGCTCTTGATGTTATCTGTGTTTGGTTTTACATCTAGTTGCTTTATAATTAAGGGAAATTGTCACAATTCAGTTTTCCTACCACTTGCTTTTCTTTTTACTCATTGGTGCACGCGCGCTGTGTGTGTGTGTGTGTGTGTGTGTGTGTGTGTGTGTCTGTGTCTTTGTCTGTCTGTCTGTCTGTCTGTCTGACTGTCGTGGGGTTTGAACTCTGGGCCTGGGTGCTGTCCCTCCGCTCTACAGCTCAAGGTGAGCACTCTACCACTTGAGCCACAGTACCACTTCCAGTTTTCTGGTGGTTAATTGGAGATAAGAGTCTTATGGACTTTACTTCCTGGGCTGGCTTTGAACCACGATCCCCGGATCTCAGCCTCCTGAATAGCTAGGATTATAGGCATGAGCTACTGGTGCCCAGCTATTTACTCATTTTTTAAATAATATTTCTTAAATTTAACTATCACTCCAAATCTTTGTCTAGATGTTTGTGTGTGTGTGTGTGTGTGCGCGCATGTGTGTGTGTGTCTTGAATTCAGGCCTGGGCGCTGTCCCTGAGTTGTTTTCTTTGTTGTTGTTTTTGTTGTTGTTGTTAACTCAAAGCTAGCATTCTACACTTGAGCCACATGTGGTTCCACACTTGTGGCTTTTTTGTTGTTTAACTGAAGATAAGAGTCTCATGAACTTTCCTGTTCATACTGGTTTTGAACTGTGATCCTCAGATCTCAGATTCCTGAGTAGCTAACGTAACAGGCATAAACCACCAGTGCCCAGCTTGTCTGCCTTTTTTGGATCACTTTTTAATGTATCACTAATTCAAAAACATTGCCAGGAGCCAGTAGTTTGTTGACATGGGCATCTTGCTATATTTATTTGGCATGGCCTTGAACCATGATGCTCCTCCCATCTCTGCTTCTAGAATAGCTGGAATCACAGTATGAGCCACTGCATCTGGCCCATGTTTATTTTGTTTATAGTGAATGGTTCAGTAACCTATGTTAATAGTTAATGCAATGATGAACACAGAGAGTTTTATCTTTACTAATTGCATTTTCAGACTATTTGACAGTAATTCTAAAGGTACTTTTTCTCTGTTTTAGCATGCTTCATGATGATCCAAGCAGAAGGATTCCTGCTGAAATGGCATTGTGCAGTCCATTCTTTAGCATTCCTTTTGGTAAGTTGTGTATGTCTTACTACTTTTCCTGGTCATTTGCTATCTTAGAAATTATATTCCAAGGCCCTTTTGTTTGATATTTATAATTTTATCTGGGAGGGTTTGCATTTAACCATATTATAATGACTTTTAATAGCCCCTCATATTGAAGATCTGGTGATGCTCCCTACTCCAGTGCTAAGATTGCTGAATGTGCTGGATGATGATTATCTTGAAAATGAAGAGGAATATGAAGGTCAGTGCTTCCTAATTATATTTTAGTGTGTTTTTCTTAATTACTCTAGAACATATGGATGTACTCTAACATTCTTTTGTTTTATCTAATTTATAGGAAAGTTAAATGAGGTCAGTGAGTGATATATGTGTATTCATGCCTGTGGGTATGGGTACCAGTACCAGGGCTTGAATTCAGGTCCTTAAGCTCTTGCTCAGCTTTCTTGCTCCTGGCTGGCCTGTACCAGTTGAACCATACTTTCAGCTCAGCTTTTACTGGCTCATTGGAGATGAGGTCTTCTAGAGTTTCTACTGGGTTGGCTTCAAATTGTAAGCCTCTAGGTCTCAGTCCCCTTAATAGCTAGGATTACAGGCAAGACACTAGCGCCTGACTCTAAAACACTGTTTGATTCATAAAATCCTTTTAAATCTTGTACATCTCATTTTACCAAACAAAGAAGACATAATCTCCCCAGCAATTTCTATCTCTTTGGTTTGTCTTTTCTAGCCGTTTGCTGTGCTTTTCTATTTGTTCCTTTAGCTTTGTATTTTTAACAACTCATTTATTTATCCAAGACATATTGCTATGTGTCATCATGGGATTGTTTCCTGTTTTTAGCACAAGAAAGGCATAATTACAGTTGTGATAATATAGAGAGTGGTAATCTAAGGGGCAGAGAGAATAGGAACTAAACCTGATCTGAGTGATCAGTAGGGGCTTTGCTGCATAGGGTATAATGTGAGCCCAGAAATTAGTTGTTTAGCTAAAATTTGAGAGATTAGGGAGGAAATAAAAGAACATGGAGACAGTGCAGCATGTTCAGAGAACAGCAAGTTGGTATAACTATATCTTATGGTATCTGTTGGAAAGCAATTGGTTAAAGCCAATGAGGTAGTCAAGGTATACATGTAATTTACAGACTTGATCGCTATTTTAAGAATTTGGATTTTATGCCAAGAGATAGTAAAGGTGAAATATAGCCTATATGAAAGAAAATATGCCACTACACCAGCACTTGATAATGTTTATTTTAGGGAGAAGGGCTACCAATTAAACTGTAGGGTTTATCACCCCTCACATTGATATGAAGAGGACATCTGATATAGGATACAGGAAAGCAGATACTCTCTCTCATGCATCACTGGAGAAATAATTTAGATGAAGTTACTAATTCATGTTAGTTTTGACCCAGCAGTTTATTAGTATCAACTGAGAAATATGCACGTTAAGTGTATACACAATATTGTTTTTTCTTTATCTTTTTTGCTGGTCCTGGTGTTTGAACTTGGGGCCTGGGTACTCCCTAGTATACTATTTGATGGTTTAAAGTTTTGAGTAATGGGAAGTGACTCTGACTCAAGTGGTAGAGTGCTGCTAGCCTTGAGCTGAGGAGCTCAGAAGACAGCCCAAGCCCAGAGTTCAAGCCCTACGACTGACAAAAAAAAATTTTTTGAGTAATGAATTATTGGTTATATCTGAGCAGTTCCTATTGTATGTTTTAATAAGCAGATGTTGTAGAAGATGTGAAAGAAGAATGTCAGAAATATGGACCAGTGGTATCTCTGCTTGTTCCAAAGGAAAATCCTGGCAGAGGACAAGTAAGTGATTATTTTAGATAGAGGTTATTACGACGTGTCTGGTAGGAAATTGTACACAAACATTTTGCTGAGAATAGAGAATTTCATGTTGTGGATGATTTTTATTTTTCCTAAAATTCTACAGTATGTTTGCTCTGTCAGTCACTTAATACTTATTTTTGTTGTTGTTGTTTTAAAGAATTCATTTATTTTTGAACCATTGTAAAATAATGTCACTCATTAAAACATTAGTTAATTTAGGTCAGGTTCAGCTAGAGAAATATTCAGTTTATTCAAACTAGAATAGAAAACCAAAACCAATTGGGTTAGTTTCGTGTGTGTGTGTGTGTGTGTGTGTGTGTGTGTGTGTGTGTGTGTGTGTGTGTGTGAGAGAGAGAGAGAGAGAGAGAGAGAGAGAGAGATTTATTGATTTATTGATTGATTACTGTGGCTTGAACTCTTGGCTTCATGCTCTCAGTTGTTTTTTTTCTGCCATGGCTGGCACTTCACCACTTGAGCCTCACCAAGATTTGATGGTTAATCAGATAAGAATCTCTCAGATTTGTCTGCCCAGGCTGGCTCCAGACCTTGATCTTATATCTTAATTTCTTGAGTAGCTACGTTGTGAGCCTATGATCACCTAGCAATAATTAAAGAAAGGATATGTGCTCGATTCAGTACCACAGGACCTGAATTTTAGTCTCAATGTGACTAGGGTTTGATGATCCTCACTCTCATCTACAAAATGTAATGGACTGAAATATAATTGTAGCATTTTCATTAAATAACTGCAATTCTAAATTATATAAGGAAGAGCTCAAAATCTTATGTCTAGTACTTTTATTTTTTGAGAAACAGAATATTGTGTGTTTCAGCTTTTGTAGTCTTACCGTCATTAATATTTCAGTCTCATAAGTCTTTGTTGACAGTGCTGCTCTGTATAAGTTGATTAGCAGCCTATCCCTCCTTTTTGCCCACTAAATTCTTCTCCCATGCCCACTTGTGATAACCAAAAAATACGGGGCAATGCAAAATTCTCAGCTCTATTATAGTCTTAGCCCAACTGTGGCTTATATGGTCCTTCATCTACCAAAACATGGTTGCATGGCACATGGCTCGGCTGCAAAACAATCACTTTGGAAATGATATGACTTCACCCTCTTTATCTTCTTTTAGGTCTTTGTTGAGTATGCAAATGCTGGTGATTCCAAAGCTGCTCAGAAGTTGCTGACTGGAAGGATGTTTGATGGGAAGTTTGTTGTGGCTACATTCTACCCGCTGAGTGCCTACAAGAGGGGATATCTGTATCAAACCTTGCTTTAATCAGTAACCTAAGACTTTCCTGTTTCTCCTCTTCCATTTCCTGGATTATTGTATTCTACACCTGAATGCAGGAGCATCCCTTTGCAATTTTAAGAGGGGGTACTTGTACATTTATTTAATCCTTCCAGTGTGCAGCCAGTGTCAAAGCAGTGACTGCATTGCAAACGTTTGGCACTGAGTAGGACAAGACCTTTCAGCTATCCATGGAGGGGTTCTAGAGCATCCATGTGAGAAACCTCTTCTCGTGCAGTAGGGCAGGTGCTGCTCTTCATTATGTAACCTAAAGAGTTATTAATTATTTCATATGATCATGAAGCAAGGATCAGTTAGATATCATAGTGAATATTAAATTCATTAGGGTTGGTGACATCACAGATTATTCCTTTATGTTGTCAGGTGGTCTTATTGTTGATATCCATAGCTGGCACTGAATGCTCCCAATAATGTTAAGTAATTGTCAAGCAGCAGTTACCCACTGTGTTCCTAACACTGAGTTATGAATTTTTTTAAGGGAGTACTGTAGTACTTAATATTCCTTTAAAGAAACTGCAGTGAGCCTATCAACATTTTTTAAATTATTATTAAGGCTTTTTAAATAGAAAGCTGATGCTTGATCTTGCACAATTTTTATGTCTAGTATGTATGCTTGAGTGGGTATGCAAGTGTGAAAGATTAGAGAAAATTTGAGTCAGTGTTGTTTATAGTGTGAATCTTGTGAGCTAATACAGTCTACACCCATCTCCTTCCTACCCGTTCCATAGCTATAATATTTAGAATATTGGTGTTTTTTTTTTCCTTTGATGGTTGGTCTGACTGATAGAATGTAAATGACAAAATAGTTCATTCCTAAGAGACTTCAAATAAATTGGAGTCTAGACCAGGGTTATATTGAAACTCTTTAAGTAATTGAAAAAAAAACAAAAAGTGGTACATATAAATTACTCTATCCTTCAGTCTAGTCTCTGGATTGGCTTATCTATTTTTGTCTTGAATCTTCTGTAATTGTAAGATCTCTCAAGATATGATTCTACTTACTCTGATAAAAAAAATTGCAGTGTGGATTAAAAAGGAAATTGGATGGACAGTGAAGGGAAAAGAAAAAAATGCAAAGTGGATAATTAAGGATCCTATTTTTCTTCTATTCTGCCTCTTATCTGCCTCCCCTGTACTCTTGTTTTCTCCTCCAATGCTTTGCCTCTGTCATTAGCTGAAGAAACAGTAGAGGAACAGCATCCCAGGTCATCTGCCTTTGACTGTAGGAAGTAAAGAAAGGTACAGATATAATAAGGTAGGATAGAAAGAAAGAAGAAAAACTGGGTTAAAGGATTCATAACAATAAATGTGTTCCTGAATAGACAATGCCAGTATAGTGTGTGAAGGCACAGGTTTTAATCAACTTCATTAAGTACTTTTTAAGAATTATAATTGCGGATTTTTTTCAGTTTATGGTAAACTGCCTTTAAAGATATATAAAATTAGGAATCCTTTATGAAGCACTGATTATACAAAAAATACGGTAAGTTGTATACAGTTCACAATCAATCATGATTTTTTTCCTGTTTCCTTACCTGAATGAAAATTTGCTGCTGAAAGCTTACTCATGTAGTCTTCCCTTGCATGTATCATGCAAGTTACTGAGTCTTAATTTTAATTTTCGAGAATTGTTTTACCATGTTCAAACAATCACTGACATTTAGTTGTAGTAATCAAATTATTCAGGATTCTCCTTTAGTATTTATTATGAAGCCAAATTTGATATAAGGGGGCTGATTTGTGAATTAGCAAAAGATCTTGTTGCAATGTTCTCAATATGAGCCCTTAGAAGAACCATTATTTTTTATTTTGGCCCTTTCAGGAGTGGATTTGGTTGGTTGACTTTCAAGTCAGAATCAGAGGACATAAATAGAACTGGTACTGTGAAGACCTGAGGTTTTCTAAAACATCAGTGTTTGTATGGCTAGCTATTTCTACAGTAACTAGCAAGAAGAGTTCCTTCCTTATAGACCTACTGATGAACACAGTACAAATAAATTTCTTTTGAGGGCAAGTATTTTAGGTTAACACATGTACTTCTTTCCCCTACCCTTAACCAAGAAGAGAAATCTTTACAAAGAAATTGCAGGTAGGCTTTTAAGCTTAGTAGTGTAGTATGCTGCTAACATTAATGCTGCACCTACGGTATTCTTTGACCACCTTACTGTGGATGTACTCATACCTACTGTAGTGTTTAACACTGTAGAATTTATTACAGAAGATGCTAACTAGAGAGGTGAGAGAATAATTGATGGGCCTAAATAACCATGCATTGAATTAACTTTTATAGTAAATCCACAGAATTGAGGAAAGTTGCTTACTATGATTTAAGTCATTTGATAGCTTTTAGCCCATTCTACCAAAGATGTTATTTGCAGATTCCCTCCCACCCTCCTCTAATATTATAAGAAGTTTCATCTTAATATCTTTCCTAAACTGGAACCAAATATAAAAAGATACAATCTTCATGATTCGCTTAGTATGAAATGTATGCACAGGAATTTTGATTCTTTGAAATGATTGAAGACCTAGAAATTTTCTTATTGAGATACAGGGTAAAGAGGTAAGTGTTCTTATCTCTTCACCCCTAATCTTTGGGGCAAATTTTATCTCAGGTGATTTTTCTTTCTGTGCTTCCTTCCCTCTGGCCTTCTCAGTTTCTTCCTTATTGTTCATGGCAGTGCATGGCACATGATGCCCCAGGAAAAGCATAGTAAGTGATTATTTTAGAGGAACATGGGTTCTTGAAAAGCATAATTGGAAGAGATAGCAAAACTGTATAGTTAGAGGAGAAAGGAAATGAATTGTACTAGCTAAAAGTAAGTGCTGACTACATTTTAAAATAATTGAAGAAAAATACTGTCCTTGCAATAAGTGATCTCGTTTATGAACACTGGATGTCTTCCTGGCTTTTGTGGCCAACAGAGCATCTCTCTTTAGAGACATTCCCTTTCCAGTACCTTGAGCCAAAACTATGGCTATAAAAGAACAAAAGCCACAAATACAGTTTTACTCATCCTGTTCTTCATTTTAATTTAGAGGTGTGTAACTTTCTCTTGGTACCCAATGCTGAAGAGTTTTGAGATAGGTTGTTAACCTGCTAGTAACAGTGCTGCCATGTAGAAGAAGTTGAAGAACAAGTATAGGCATAAATCTTATTTCTGTTCCTACACTGGACTTTGTTCTGGTAAGAGGATCAGAATTAAAGGCAGAATTAAAAAAAAAAAAACCTTTTTAGATGCTATTTCATAGCTCTTTTTTTTAGTTCATTGACCAAATGCAGGTTACTCATTTTGGCATCATTTTGTCTTAGGTCTTACTTTCTGACTTCCTAAATTGGGTGTATCTTACCTAATTCTTCTATCAGCTGTACTTCTCAGTGTGGCTTTCTTTTATGATTAATGAAAATCGCCACAATAACTGATAGTAATTCTAACAAGAGGGTTAGGGAGTTAAGACACTCAGAAAAATACATTTTACCGAGGTGTATACAAGAGTACATACTAGGTGGCTTTATTCAGATTAGGGTACAGATGGGATCACATCACAATATTTAGTCTGATGTGTGCGTAAAGATTTGAGCAAGTGCCTTTTGTTTCCTGGAAAATTAAAACTCATTTGGGTGAAATCTCCCAAGTGGTAATTAAACCTCTGCCTTTTTCTCAGAATAAAGCTATTGAGTCACATAATATAACATACAAAAGTCCAAAATTTCCTTAGACTATTCATATTTGATTTTATTCCAATATAATATATGTTAGAAAAGTTCAGTTATCTAGTAAATCTAATTCTCCCTTGGATGTTCCCTTTTTGAAATGAGGTCCCTTTCTCAAATCTTAACACTCTCATTGTCTAATATAATTTATTTTTGTCAAACATAGTCACATATAGACCAGTTCTTATTCACAATTAGCCCAAAAGAATTTCCATTTCTTTTCAAGGTGCTTTGTAAATCACCTTTATTTTGAGATGGTAATTTTTCAAGTTACTGTTATTAACTTTCTCAATGGATATACAAACATTGTGTCTCCATTTTATGAAGGTTACCAGATTACCAGTCTCCTTTGGTACATTCATATTTTATGTCTTTAGAATACCCAGAATTTTAAAGATTTGTTTTAATTCTTTACTCACTATGTTTATCTTGCTTTTATCCTAGCCATCTCTCCCAAGTGTTTTTCACTGTTTTAAATTATATGATAACTGATGGATTTATACTATAGCAAATACTGTGGACATTTAGGAAGGCAAACAACATTAATTATTTTTTTCTGTAATTTTATAGGAAAAAATGGTCTGTCAAAAATATAAAGTAAGCATTTAGGAAACTATATTTTATAAATGATCATGAAAGTGATTGCATTTTATTCATTTGTCATGAAAGTGATTGCATTTTATTCATCTACAGCTCAGCACTTTTTTAATTCTTTGTACTACATATGAGGATTATTATTTTAAGTTGGCATAGTTTGTGCCTTTTAGAATTATCATAAACATGAGTTACATTTATGGCACCATGCATACTGGAAATCAGGGGAACTTTCCCAATAATTGCCTGAGTATTACCATTAAATTGGGTAGCTGCCACAATAACATGGAGAAAATTGATGGCTCTTTGTAATGCTGTGTATATGAATTAAACATTTTAAAGGCAAAGAAAAGCACTCTTACTTACCTTATATGACCATTAATCTTTGTTTTGTAAAAGAACTAATTTTGTTTTACTACTTTATATAATGAAAATAAGTCATTCACAGGGGAAAAAAAACTGGAACTGTTCCTTTTTATTTTTTCTTTTCATTTTAGGAAAGTCTTACATAAAAACCAGAGCTACTTGCTTCTATAAACTATTGATTATCAGAATTGCTTTTAGTCACTTTTTTTAAAATCCCACATTTGAAATGCCTTGTCTCAAAATCTCCCCTCAATAATATTCATGATATCAGGACATTGAGTATGTAAAAGCAAATGTAGTGAGGTATTCTAAAGCATGCGTATATTGACTAATCTCTATAATTATTTGAATTATCTATATCTGAATTATTTATTAGGATGGGTTGTCAGAAGACTGATAAATTTAATAGTAAAGAGAAGAAAGATTATAAAAATAGAGAGATGAAGGAAGAAAATGGCTCTTACTGCTATTAGTAATCTTCCATATAGTTAATCATCTAAAAATGATATTTATTTTTTAAAAATCCAGACTTGATAGCTGTAGCATAAAAACATTGCCTTTTCTACACATTCCTCATTTCCCCCAGAAAATTATTAGAGTTTATGAAACCAGTATAAATACTCATATTCAATGTGTCTTAATTTTTTAAAAGTAAATATTTAAATCCCAGCTTTTTTGTATTTGGTGTACACTACCATCCATGTGCATCAAGGATAGAAAGAAATGGGATCAGCTGTCTTGTATGTGTTTCCTTTTGCTCACTGGATACAGTGGGTGACATTTGTATGCACGAGCTGCACAGTTACAGCACCTTATGGAACTTAGTAATGTTTATTTATTATAGTAAAAGAAAGTTTCATTTTGTAGATTACTTACTTTGCAGAAGTACAAACCTGTCATATCTTTCATATCTTTTCCAGAAGGATTTACTCTTTCAATCTGACTTCATTTCTGAAAAATCTTAAGTAATTTAACATTCCTTAATAATCCTTTGGACAGTGTCAAATCTGAGGTAGAAGGAATTTTTCCCTAAAAAGGGCTCCATTTTTCCTGTCTTTTAATCACTCTTGCAAATCTGATTATGATTCATAAAGCTTAAGTTTATGACCTCCTATGTCAGCACTGGAGTAGTTATTGGTCGTGAATATTAAAACATTGCTACTATTTTCCCTTGAAAACATGGGATTGCTGTTTTTGATAAGAAGATACGGTTAAAAATGTGAAAGATCACTTAAACCAAAGCCAGTTAAGAGGAGTATTCTCTCCTGTTGGTTTACCTTCACCTCAGAACTACAAGAATATCACAATATACAACGAATAGCTGTCTGTAACATTTCTACCAGTTGTGTCAATAGCATATTGGTCTTGACATTTCTTGGCACTGTGGTTCTCTGTTTTTTGTGATGTCTTAATTTGTAAGTTAGTTTTTTGTTTGTTTGTTTAACTAAATGGGACTATAAATGTAGATAGATGTGTGTCAGTACCAAGAAGTTCTTTTCTCAAATCCCTAAATTTCTGATTTCCATTAAGTCTAGTATTTCTTTTTTCTTCTGAGTAGCAAAGGACTTTTATTTTCAGTTTTCCTATAGACCTATAAAATATGAATACTGTGTTTCAATGGACTTATTGCGTACTTTTTGCTGAAATTTTTTTCTGTAAACACAATTGCCTTGTTCAGTTTTGTTGTAAACTGACTTAAGATGCACTGTTGATATGCTTTCCAGTGAGTGTTTGATAAGAGTGATAAAATAAAGCTTAAAGATAAAGGAATTGCTTTTTTTTATTTCAAATATTTCTAACAATGTATTCAAGTTGTAATAATAGGTAAGTATATTTATTTTATTAATTTTTACTAAAAACTAACATTAAAAATTTCTTCCAGGGCTGGGAAGGTGGCTCAGTGGTAGAACGCTTGCCTTGCATGCATGAGGCCTTGGGTTTGATTCCTCAGCACCACATAAGCAAAAAAAAAAGCCGGAAGTGGCGCTGTGGCTCAAGTGGTGGAGCACTAGCCTTGAGCTGAAGAGCTGAGGGACAGCGCCCAGGCCCAGAGTTCAGGCCCCACGACCGGACCAAAAAAAAAAAAAAAAAAAATTTCTTCCATACTTTAAACTGCATTTCTATATGATTTTTCATTTATTGAAGGAGCAAATCAAATAGACAATACTGAAATGCAATTTTTTATTTTGGAAAATTATAGAAGTTGCCTGGTTTAAGAAGATTGACAGTTGGAAGATTTGAATTGTAATCTTGGCATCTTTTATCAAGTTGGATAGCTTTAATTTACTGACCTAATTTTGACTGAAGCTATGTTTTTATATAGCAACTGTGAACCAACTGACATAGCAGGTGCACTAATAATAACGGACAGCTGTCAGTTACAAAGTGTCAGCCCAGGTGGTGGCCCTATTTTCCATAGATTCTACAACATGTGTAAGGTTCTGAGACTAAATATTTCATATAACTTAGAAGTGGTCCTTATTTATTTGTCTGTCTGAGAGGGGCTCTGGCATGTTACTTGAGGAATTTCATGACTAATGTCATATATTTGGAGGAACATAATGTAAGTTGCTCATTTTTATTTTTAAGAGATAAACCATCACCTGAAACAAAATCATATTGAAGTAAAATGTTCTAAGACAAAGGATCATTTAAAAAGTAAGAATGGAATCCAAAATGAAGCAGCAATTGAACCAGTTGAAGTTAAAGAGAAAAGTGTTGATCATATTTAGTGCATAACAAAAAAACATTTTAGCTATAGAGTAGGTTGAAAATACCACTCTGCTAAATAAGGGTTTCCATATACTGCATATTCTCCCAATTTTCTTAAATCATCTATTAAAACTTAGAGGAAGAGTTGGAAGGATAATGGACATTGATGCTAGTGTTCCCTCCATTTATTGTCAACTTACTGTCAGCCATTGTTTTCTCCCATGTGATCTTTATATGTATCAATGAAAATAACTTTTTCTGAACCATTTACAAGTTTTAGATGACACCTGACCTTAAAGTGCTCTATAAGCAATGATACCTTTATCATGCCCATAGAATTTGACAGTGGTACAGTAATTTCTAATAATGGCAGTCATTTTTCTCAGTTACCTTATATAGTATCTTCTATAACTTTCTCCAACCCAGGACTCAATCAGGGATTTCTTTTTTTTTTTTTTTTTGTCGGTCGTGGGACTTGTCTCACGGTCTCTCCTGCCCGGGCTGGCTTTGAACCGCGATCCTCAGATCTCAGCCTCCTGAGTAGCTAGGATTACAGGCGTGAGCCATCAGCACCCGGCCAGGGATTTCTTTTGTTATTAGTGTCTACAAGATTTTATGGGATGTTAGTGTTCTTTAGAACTATCTAAAATTGGCCTATTTTTACACTTAAATGTATTCCTTATAATTTAACATATGTTAACACTCCTGGACTTGTTTTCTTCGTAAGGGGACAGAATTGGCTCTATTATTTAACCTCTCAGTTATGCTTGAAGGAGAAACAGAATTACATTACTAAGTACCTAAATACCTTTGACAAAACAGCAAATAGTGTATTACTTACAAAAGCTTAACTAATTTCAAGTATGCTTGGGAATTTATTCACTAATCACTAAATGTACAGACTCGAGTCATTCATTTTTTAAAAAAATGATATTTCTAAGTTAGGTGCTGGTGACTCATGCCTGTAATCCTAGCTACTCAGTATCATGGTTCAAAGCCAGCCCAAGCAGTAAAGCCCCCGCAACCAACCCCTGTGCCCCCCCCTCCACCGATG
This sequence comes from Dipodomys spectabilis, assembly GCF_019054845.1. Taxonomy (NCBI): domain Eukaryota; kingdom Metazoa; phylum Chordata; class Mammalia; order Rodentia; family Heteromyidae; genus Dipodomys; species Dipodomys spectabilis. The sequence continues at coordinate 278,193 of NW_024870696.1, read as the reverse complement.
CATATCTGGATCCAATCAACTATTCAAAAACGGAGTGATGCTGTGGTTCAAGTGGTAGAGTGCTAGCCTTAAGCACAAAGAAGTTCATGGACAGGCCCTGAGTTCAAGCCCTACAACTGACAAAAAAAAAAAAAATGTGTTTCTAATTGCATCTCATACATTCCATGTTCATGTGTTTAGTTCCTCTTTTTTTATTTCTTTTGAGACAGTCCTCACTGTGTAGCCCAGTCTGACCACAAACTTGTAATCCTTCTGCCTCAACTTCCCCAAGTGTTGGGATTGCAGGAATGTGCTATCACAGCTGACATCTTGTCTTTTCCCCCCAGTGTCACTAAATATAGGTTTGGGGATAGGGGAATGGAATTTTAAATAATGGTAAAAAAAAAAAAAAATAGTATTTATTTCAGGACCTACACTTAAAAACCCTACATTTTAAAGGAATGTGTCACTTTTAAGGGAAAAAAAAACAACTTTGGCCCAAAGAACTCTCATAATTGACCAATGTCTTAGTAATCATGTAGTAGAAGATGTTATGCAAAATTCTAAGACAAATAATGCTTAACACATGTTTGGAAATAATCCCAGACAAAATCCCATGGCCACTGTTTCTAGGAAGTGTAGTAATTTTTGTGACTCAGACATTCTGGTCCTTATTTGTAGCTAGTCTGATAAATCACCCCCAATTTCTTCAGTGAAGTCAATAGTGATCTCATTTGTCCAGTAGTAGTATTTTTCCTGTGAAAATGGAAAACACTGAGCTATGGGTATTTTTACAAATGGGGAATAAAAATTTTCTGATTTGCATATGGGCATTTAAATCACGTCTGTCATAGTTTATTAGATTGAAAATGTTTTTAGATATTAGTCATATTTAATCATTGTAAAGGTTAAGAAAGAATCTTTTTACCACAGCACCTAATGATCATTTCTACATTCTAGAAAATGTCTCTAACATTCTTCAGAATCATTAAGTATTACTTCATTAAGTAGATAATTTCTGTTTTTTCAGTCTCCTTTCCTTAGGTTTATGTTTCCTATCTGCTTTCCTTTTTTTTATTATTGTGAAAATACTGTACAGAGGGGTTACGATTACACGGGCAAGATAATGAGTACATTTCTTATCAAGCATTGTAGCCTCCTCCTTTGTTTCCCCTTCCCATCCCTTCCCATCTTCCCCCTGCCCCCCTACCCAGTTCCCCCCCACCCCCCCACTCCTTAAGCTTTTCTAGCTGACCATAGTCAAACAGAAAGTACTGCTAGTTGAAATGGTTAAATAATAAGAATTGTTCATTAGGTCACTGGACTAGCTAGTCACATCTGACTAGCAATGAAGCCAGGCTTCACATAGGATTAGGATCCAGGATGTGGGAAACTGCCAACGGGTAAGTGCCAGTGTCCTTCTTGATTCTCTTCCTAGTCAGTCCCTTAGACTCCAGTGTGGCATTTTGTTGGTTAATTGGCAACAAGTCATTTGGATTTTTCTGCCCAGCCTGGCTTTGAACTGAGATTCTCAGATCTCAGCCTCCTGAGTAGCTAGGATTGCAGGTATGGGCCACCAGCACCCAATAGAAAGATACATTCTTAGTGTGGGTAGGAACCATGAAATCTACAGGTAGAAACAAAAAGGCAGAGGAGAGGTGCTCTCTCTAGAGCTGGGGGGACCCTTCTTTTATCATTGGACATCAGAACTCCAGGTCCTCGCACAGTTCCTGGCTTTTGAATTCTAGCTTCTGGCTTCCTTGCTTCTCATGGTTACAGACAACTGATGGTGGGCCTTCTTAATATCCATAATTGTGTGAGCCAAATCTAATAAATTTGATCTCCTAGGTATCTCCATGTCCACATCTTTTATCTAATATATCTATAATATCCTAGTGGTATATCACTCTGGAGAGCCCTGACTCATGTATACTCAGTTCCCATTCCCAAGTTTACCACTCTTCTGGACCCAAGTGAATAGGGTGGTAGAAGTGGCAAGAGAGCTACTCTAAAGGAGCTCCTTCCACAAGCAACGCCAGTTCACCCTGAAAATTTTGAAACACAGATGGTTCATACTTGTGGTCAAGCACTCTCTTCTTACTGCTGCACATCCATCAAGGGCTTGTGCATCTGCCTTTTGAGTCATAGCCAGTAGAGAATCCGGAGGCTAGCTTTGATGATAAGGCGCATAGGGTGCAAAAGCACTGACTTATAATGCCTCAAGGGAATGTTTATGATTCACTTCTGTGATATAGAAAACATGAAATCTGTCACTCAAAATCTTTCATGTGTCAGTTTATGTGCATTTCAATTTTTTTCCTCTTTTCCAAAGAAATGAATAGAGAAGTTGATTGTTAACTAACCCTTAGGAATAGAGAGGATCTGGGGAGGAGTGGTGTAATAACACTGGTTTTCACCACAAGTGGAAACACAGTGGTTAAGACTTACAAGTTCCACCTCCTTTTTCTTGTGTATGTGTGTACACATACAATAAACATGAGCGAGAAAGCTGTTTTAGTTTTCTTTTTTTGCCTTATTCTAATCATCCTAATTGTACTTCTCACTTAAGCTGAAATTTGAGCTTTTCAAACTTTTTCTTCCTTCAGGAATTCCATTTTTTAAAAGTCCCATGTTGGTTTAATACACAGCTCATCCTGATCATTTTCTGCTTGTAAAAATATCCCTAATGGCTAGATGATTTTAATTTTATTTTGTAAACCCATATTTTTCATCTCTAATAACTCCACTTCTTTTTAAATTGGTCATGGAGCTTGAACTCAGACCCTGAGTGCTATTCTTGAACTTTTTCTCTCAAGGCTAATGCTCTACAACTTTGAGCCACAACTCCACTTCTGGCTTTTTCCTGGTTTTGAACCCTGATCCTCAGATCACAGCCTCCTGAGTAGCTAGGATTGCAGGTGTGAGCCACTGACACCTGCCACTGGGCTTCTATTGGGTATCATGTGCCAGTGTAGGTGTTGAAGCTGTTGCTAAGCTTATTCTTCCCATGACTCAGGGATTCAAGTGAATAACTTATTTTGTTGTTCATCATGGAGCTTGAACTTGGGGCTTGGGCACTGCCCTGATCTGCTCAAGGCTACCCCTTTGAGTCACAATGCTGCTTCTGGTTTTCTGGTGGTTAATTGGAGATAAGAGTCTTGTGAACTTTTTGCCCCAGCTGGCTTCAAACCATGATCCTCAGATCTCAGCCTCCTGAGTATCCAGGATTACAGGTGAGAGCCACCAGCACCCAGCTACTGTTTGATTTTTAATAACTACTCATTTTTACTTGCAAATCTGGAAAATATGTGACCTACAGTGGATGTAGAAATGTAGGTATTAATTTTTGCTTTTGTCTTCCCCATATTTTTTTCATTAGGTTCATAAACCTATCAAGAAATGATTAAATATAAACTATATTCTGTACCCTCTGATGTGGAAAAATTAGTACTTATACTATTAATTCATCTTTTTATGTAAAATTATTCTATATTAAAGTTAACCTTAACAGAACCTTGCTGTTAGGTGTTGCGGCGAACGCCTTCTCGGCCAGCGAGGAAGAACGACCACCACACCAGGAGTCTTCTCAGATCACACTTTATTGGAGAGCCTTTTAGTTGAAGGGAGAGCTTGAGCGCAAGAGAGCGAGCAAGGAAATGCAGCCGCTTATATAGGGTTTGGAACACGGGTCGCTTCAGGATTGGCTGTCCGCCTTCTACCGTCACCAGGTGCCACGGGATTGGCTCAGGATTTACAATGATGGCGCATGCGCAAAGCTAGGGACCCGCAGCCCCGCCAAGCACTTGCCTAATATGGAGTCGTTTACCTCTAAGCTGAAAGGAAGTGGGCGCCATCTTGTAATGGCGTTTGTCCCGGCTCCCTGCAGTTCCCCCTTTTTGTTTTGGTAACAGGTAAGAGTAGAGGTCGGGCCTCTGCCTCAAAAATAGGACCTTGCACTGGCCTTCGCCTGGGGGGCGCCTTCCCCAGTGACGACCAGGCCCGTCCGATGCCTTTTTTGCAGAGGTGGGACCTTGGGCATCAACCCACTTGCAGCCCAACGTGCTCTTCTTGAGAGGAAAATTCTTCTCAAGTGCAGTGCACTTGCCTTGCACCCTGTTCCAAGTTATCAGTCACATACCTGTCCCGGTGCAATGGGATCCCCAGATCCCTCGGGGTGCTAGGGCTATGCGAAATGATAAGGCTTAATGACCTCTCAGGGCCGACAGCCAAATTTGGGGTGAGGATCCACTCTCCAAGGCGGCTAATGCTTGCGAAATAACAACTTTGTCCCTACTGGCTTGGGCTCGAAGGCGACAGACCAACCATAGGCAGACCACGCATCCGCCCAAGCAGCAGGCTAAAAACATTCCAACTCCCACCCACTCCTTAAACCAGGAAACAGCGGAGGAAATCCAGGACTGGAGCCCCTCCACAAATCCGGGATCCATTCGCGTTGAATTAACAATCACAATGGCAATCCGCAGCTGCTCCAGCATCTCATCAAACTCGCCAGTCCAATTACCTAAAAGATAACTTGACAATTGTTTAGACAAATTTGCAGCTCGGGTAAAATTATCATATTGAATGCTTGTTGTCTGTATTGAGCTTGAGCCTTGTCATGAACAATAGATCGAAAATCAAGAAATTGCCCGTGGTTAAGGCAGGTGCGGGCCACCTCGAACCAGTCCGTAGGCGTCATAGCATTAACAGTCAGCCTTCGGAGTAAGGCTATGGTATAATTAGCCGTCACTCCATAAGTCCGGACTGCCTCAACTAAATCCTTAAGCTGGGAGTAGGAAACCGGCTCAAAATTTCTTTCATTAGTAATTGGATTTTCAAAAACTGGAAAGGCGGCCGCCAGCCGCGACCAGGTGCTCCCTTTTATAAAGTGACTCCGCCCCGCCGGCGGGTACGGCGGGGGAGGGGGGCCGACGGGTGAGGGCCAGCTCCTTTCATTATCAGCTGGATCGAGCTGCTCTCCCTCCTCCTCTAACATTTCTTCCTCTGAGTCACTCACAGGATCACTGCGTTCTTGGTCCTGCCCTTCCACATGTAGGGCTGAGAACCAGTTTGAAAATTCCTTCAAAGAAGGGTACAGGGGTCTCCTTGAGACCCCCTCTTTGTGGTCATCCCCACAACGCAGACAGGCACAGAGAACCACCAGAAAGACAAACCACAAAGGAAGCAGCAATGCAAACAACCAATAGTCCATAGTAAAAAACAACATACCTAGGGATACTTACCGACGTCTCCTCTCCGTGTGTTGAGTTCTGGCTCCTGTTCGACCTCTTGCGCAGGTCCCGGGTTTCGGCACCACTTGCGGCGAACGCCTTCTCGGCCAGCGAGGAAGAACGACCACCACACCAGGAGTCTTCTCAGATCACACTTTATTGGAGAGCCTTTTAGTTGAAGGGAGAGCTTGAGCGCAAGAGAGCGAGCAAGGAAATGCAGCCGCTTATATAGGGTTTGGAACACGGGTCGCTTCAGGATTGGCTGTCCGCCTTCTACCGTCACCAGGTGCCACGGGATTGGCTCAGGATTTACAATGATGGCGCATGCGCAAAGCTAGGGACCCGCAGCCCCGCCAAGCACTTGCCTAATATGGAGTCGTTTACCTCTAAGCTGAAAGGAAGTGGGCGCCATCTTGTAATGGCGTTTGTCCCGGCTCCCTGCAAGGTGTAAGTGAAGACTGCTGGGGATTTTTGCTTGAGATTTAAGTGATATCTTTTCCTCTCATAGGTAATGCAATCTTCATTTTGCTTGTAGCTTATGGCTGTGTTAATAGGTAAAAGAGGATTATTACTTGGATGATAAACATGGTAAGTTGGTTGATGATTAATTCACAAAGAATATTTTACAGTTAAGGTGGGTGTAGGCCTGTGTCAGCCATGTGTTTCTTAATGTACTTGCTTAATATTTGAGGGATAATGTGTGGCTTAGTTAAGACAATGTATCTCTGTGTAGTCAGAATTTCAAGCCTTGAATCTTTGTTTAAGTCTATATTCCACAAGTAGCTTCAACAAAGCTAAGTAACTTGATATATGTACCCCACATATATGATCCATATAGGTAGTCTGCATTTATTGAATAAAATCCATACTCAGTTCCTTGTACATGATATTTCTTTGATCATTAAGAATGATCAAAGATTCATTCCTGGTTTGGGATACTATTCAGTTTATGTATAATGCATCTGATCATTATCACTCCTTTCATCTACTCCCCCTTCCCTCCCAACCTCCCCTTTTTCCTCTACACACAGGGAGGTTAAAAATATCAATATTCTGGTCTCAGAAAATATGAATTGATTCTCTAATAATGTCAACTTTCCAGTTACCTGAGTTTACAGGATTTGCTTTTTATTTATTTTTTACCTGGGATTTGCTTATTCTTGACACATTACTCCTTATACCTTTCTGAAGTTCTTGACATTGTCTTTATTTAAAAAACAGAACAAACCCAGTTTCCAATCAAGGGTAAGTATAGCAGCTATGATCTCTATTAGAACAACCTAATGAACACTCAAAGCCCATCAATGGGAGAATGCAGGTTTGCCTGCAGCAGAATTTAAAACTCAGCCTGAGCCAATTAGTACAGGAAATTTATAGTATATATGAATAGTATCTTTTTCCTATTCATTGTTCATAATAAAAAGGGCACTAAATTTTTAAGAGTAATGAAGATTCTAGGATAAACTCTGAACAAAAACCAGGAAAACTCAATCATTTTAAAAGATTTTGGATAGTAGCCACATATTTAAAAACATATTACAAGAGACCGGAGGAAGATGGCAGAGTGGGGAAGCAGGAGGCTAAACAAGCTCTCACATAGAAAGCAATTTTAGTGTTCCAGTGAACAGTCCTAGTCTAGAGAATCACACCAAGTGTGCCATCACAGAGAGTTTGGCCAGAGAGGGAAAATCCAGGCAACTTGGTCAAGGAGACAGATCTGAGCACTTGCCGGTAGCTGTGGCTGCAGTAGCTGTGGCAGAGGCCATGGCCACCATACCAACAGAGAAAGTCCAGGACAAAGGTACAGACGCGGCATGCACTACCAGCAAGAATTGACAAGGAGCAGAACTCTTCATCCTGCTGATCACAGACCAGGGATGGCCCAGGAACCAAGAGTATGGCTTGAATAGAACTCTAATATCCTCCTCATGGAGCCTCGGTGGGAAGGCAGCTCCTCCCCCACCACCAAAGAAGATCTCCATTTTTGATACTGACAAAGGCCTGGCCAAGCATCTAGCTCCAACCCAGGCCTTGGAAGGAAACAATTGGAGCCATTAGCATGTCCAGGAACCTGACCTGATCTGCCAGGCTCAGCTCTACCAAAGGGAAAGTCACCCCACCCAGGCAAAGGAAGCTTTGCCCCCGGAGGAGTGACTCTTCATTGGGTAAACCAAGCCAGAGGCTGCCCCTCCCTACAGCAGACTAGACAAACAATTGAAACTCACTAAACATAAACCCTGAGAATGGCTCCAGGCTGGGCTCTGTGAACGTCTCAGGAGCTAGCCTATCGGAAAAGCTACTGTTTGCTGAAAGGCCTGAACCCTACCCAGAACCTAGCCTCATCACAGCATCTCCAGACTAGAGAAAACAGCCATCTCCCACTTTTGTGATACTCAAAGTAGATCTCCCTCCCAATGAACTAGCCTGGGAGGAGGATCACAAAGTCCTGGGTAAGGCAGAGCTGAGTTACCTGCTCAAACAGACTTAAGAAATCAATCAAGCCACAGGAAAACCAAACACCACAAGCAGACCAGAGACGAGACTGGTTACAGACACAGGGGAGATACAAGATCTTCTTCCCCTCCCAAAAAAAAAAATCAAAGAACTCTTTTTTCTACCTATTTGTTCTTATTATTTATTAATTGTTTTCTATTTTTTCTTTCATAATTATATTTTAGGAGTGTGTGTGTGTGTGCTTTTTTAAAAAAATCATTTTTGACCTCTTGGTCCTTTTTTTTCTTTTCTCTTTCATTCTTTTTTGCGTGACTTAATTGCTGTTCTGCTCATCCCCAGATACATACCCATTGTTGATTATTAGACCTTATCTCTCATTGTGTACATACTTAATCCAGAAACTTCTTACTCATTACACAACCTCCTAGACTTCTGTAATAGTAGTATTATTTCTTTATACCTATATAACTTTCAAATATTCCAATTTTAAGAATTTTTACTTTTTATTTTTTCATTTTTCCTTTCCCCTCTTCTCATCCTATACTTTTCTTCTCTTAATATAATTTCTTTAACCTTACATAATTTTTAAGTGTTTCACTTTTTAAATTTAAATTTTTGTTTTTCCATTTTTTCTTGTTTTTTTTTTAATCTCTCCTATCATTCTGTCCTATCCATTTCCCTCTGTGAGATTAGAACTTGGTTAAATTCACTATCCTTTAACCTCTCCACAACCCATTAATCCTCTTTTTCCCCACAATTCTCCATAAACCTAATAATTTCTTGTTTGCTGAATACCTCTTGGATGTTCATAGCCCATTAATCCATAGTTTTTTTTATGTTGAATAGATTGTATCTGTTGAACTAGATTGTACCTGCAACCATTTTGACTGTGCAACTACAGGACTCTGGTTGATGCTTGCCTTTATATAGTATACTAGCACAAAATTGGTGTCACTTTCATACTAAATGGGCATAACAAGCCAGAAAAACACAAGAATAATGACAAGTCTCAGCTCCCACTCAAGTGACAGAACAGTTAATGAATAATCCAGAGGAGAGTTCTCAAAAAGCTCTACAAATACTACTGGTAAACATGGTGAATGAAAAGATTGAAAACCTGCAAAGGACTCAGTGCGAGCATGATAGGAAGTGAGAAGAGCAAACCAAAGATTAATACAGGAACATTATGAGAATATTGAGGTTAACCAAAAATTACTACAGGAATCTGTGAGCATGAGGAAGGTACTCAAAGATTAATACAGGAATTGCATGGGCAGGCTAAGAACAGTCAAAGAGAAATACAGGATATACATGAGCAGGCTGAGAACAGTCAAAGAGAAAGACAGGATTTGCATGAGCAGGCTGAAAACAGTCAAAGAGAAATGCAGGAATTGCGTGAGTGTGAGAAAGCTAATCAAAGAGTAATACAGGAATTGCGAGAGCGGGATGAGAATAGACAAAGATCAATAGAGGCATTCATGGAATCCATAAACAGACAGCTGAAGGAATCCAGGGAGACCACAAAGGGAGTACTGAATGGAACCCAACAGAAGGAAAGGGAGTCCAAAGAAACCATAACGACTCAACTAATTGTTTTGAGAGTAAACACTGAACACCAAATTAAGGAAGTAAAGAAGTTAATACAAAATCTAAAACAGGAAGTGGCGCTGTAGCTCAAGTGGTAGAGCGCTCCCATTGAGCTGAAGAGCTGAGGGACAGCGCCCAGGCCCAGAGTTCAAGCCCCACGACAGACCAAAAAAAAAAAAAAAATCTAAATCAATGCTCTAACAAAGAATTTGAAGCCATCAAAGCCGACCAATTAGAAGGAAAGGAAATAAGATCGAATCTTGGGAATTGAAGACAGCCTAGATATTATAGAGAAAGAACATACAACCATCCAAGACAAATCCAAGACAAATCCAAGAAATCTGATAGATCTATTCAACATTTGGAAGACACCATCAGAAGGCCTAACCTGAGGATAATGGGTGTAGACGAGCACCTAGAGACAGAAGTTAATGGTCTAGGAAATTTACTTAACAAGATTCTAGCAGAGAACTTCCCAAACATGCAAAATGATAGGCCTATTCAGATACAAGATTCTTTTAGAAACCCAAATAGACCAGAACAGAACAGGACATCCCACCGTCACATTATAATCCATACAGGATCATTTTAGACCAAGGAGGATCCTTAAAACTGTCAAGGAGAAAAGATCAATCACCTATAAAGAGAAACTAATTTGAATAACCTCAAATTTCTCAGCAGAGACAAAGCAAGAAGAGCCTGGAATGATGTATGCCATACCCTAAAGACAAAAAATTATCAACCAAGAATACTGTACCCAGCTAAACTCTCCTTCATAACTGAAGGTCAAATAAAAACCTTCCATAGCAAAGAAAAACTGAAATAATATATCTCCACCAAACCAGACCTACAAAAGATACTTAAAGATGTCCTACACATAGAAAACCAACAAGACTACAATAAAGGCCAAGAAACCTCGCCAAACTGAGAATCCAAGAACCATAGGAAGAACCCAGCTGTCCCAGCCCCCAGGAAGATGGATAACATGGCAGGAACTCCCAAACACCTCTCAGTCCTAACTCTCAACATTAATGGACTTAACTCTCCAATTAAGCGACATATACTGTCTAGTTGTATTAAAAAAGGAAGATCCCTCTATCTGTCATCTTCAAGAGTCATTAAAAACATACATATTTTGAAAATGAAAGGCAGGAATAAAATCAACCAAGCAAAAAGGAGTTGCAATCCTAATATCAGCTAAAATAGTCTTCAAATTAACATTAGTGAGAAGAGATTAAAAAAAAAAAAAAAGAAAGGTCGCTACATATTAATTAAGGGATCTCTCCAGGAAGATATTTCCATTCCAAATATCTATTCACCAAACAACAGAGTACCCAAATTCATCCAAGAAACACTACTTTCCCTCAAATCTCACAGAGATCCAAAGACATTAATTGTTGGGGACTTTCACAAACAACTATTCCCATTAGATTAGATCAATGGCAAAAACTCAACAGAGAAACCACAGATCTAAACAACTGCATAGATCAACTAGATTTAACAGATATCTACTGAATATTTCAGCAGCATCATTCAGCAGCACACAGAACATTTTCCAAAATAGACCACGTTTTAGGTCACAAAGCAAACTTGTCCGAATTCAGAAACATTGAAGTTATGCCCTGCATTCTCTTAGACAAAAAGGGAATAAAATTAGAACTCAACACCAAAAGCCACCAAAGAAAGCCCTGTAACACATGGAGACTGAGCAACACACTGTTGAATCACCAGTGGAGCATGGAAGAGATTAGAAACGAAATTCAAATGTTCATGATATTCAACAAAAATGAACACACAAATCACCAACTCCTCTGGGACACAGCAAAGGCAGTACTCAGAGGCAAGTTTATAGCTCTGAATTCTATATCAACAAACTGAAGATATCTGAAACCAACAATTTAATGAGACATCTGAACTTCCTTGAAAAAGACCAGCAAGATAAACCCCAAACCAGTAGACGGAAAGAAATAAAAATAAATCTGAATTAAATGAATTAGAATTTTAAAACCCATAGAAAGAATCAACAAAATGAAGAGATTTTTCTTCGAAAAAAATCAACAAAATTGAAAAACCCTTAGCAAATCTTATCAGAAAAAGAAGAGAACACACCCAAATAAACTCAGAGATGAGAATGGAAACATCACCACAGAAACAGCCAAGATCCAGAACATTATGAGGGAATACTTCTCAAACCTTTATGCTAATAAGCTTGAGAACCTGGAAGAATTGGATGATTTGCTAGCAAATCTAAAACCAAGCAAAACTAAACCAAGATGAGTTAAACCAACTTAACAGGCCCATATCAAGCATTGAAATACAAACAGCAATAAGAGATCTCCCATCTAAGAAAAGCCCAATACTGGATATATTTACAGCAGAATTCTATACCAAAGTAGAACTCACACAAATACTCCTTTAACCCTTCAATGAAATTAAAAGAGAAGGTTCACTACAGAACTCTTTCTATGAAGCCATCATAACCCTCATCCCCAAACCAGGCAGGGACTCATCAAAGAAAGAGAACTATAGACCCATTTCTTTGATGAACATTGATGCAAAACTTCTCAACAAAATTTTGGCCAATGAACTTCAACAATTCATCCAAAAATCATACACTACGATCAAACAGGATTCATTTCAGGGATGCAAAGCTGGTTCAATACATGCAAATCAATATAATTCATCACATCAACAAGAGCAAGGATAAGAACTACATGGTTATCTCAATAGATGCAGAAAAAGCATTTGACAAGATCCAACACCCCTTTATGATGAAGGCTTTGGAAAAACTAGGAATCCATGGAACATTCCTCAATACAATAAAGGCTGTATATGACAAACCTACAGCCAGCATTATACTTAATGGGAAAAAAACTAAAGCCATTTCCTCTAAAGTCTGGAATGAGACAAGGATGTCCACTCTCTACACTTCACTTCAATTTAGTATTAGAATGCCTAGCTACAGCAATAAGACAAGATGCAAACATAAGGGAATCCAAATAGAGAAAGATGAAATAAAACTCTCCCTCTTTGCAGATGACATGATCTTGTATTTAAAGAATCCCACAGACTCCACTCCCAAATTATTCGAGCTGCTTCAAAACTTTGACAAAGTGTGGAGCACATGGGCAGCAAAGATGGCGCTGGGAGGGGGTTGAGTGGGCAGAGCCTAATTTACTGGAGAGCACATGGCCAGCCAAGATGGCTCTGGGAGGGGTTGAGTGGGCAGACCCCAATTGATCTTCTGATCAGTGCCTAACCAGCCGGTGAGGGCTCAGGTGAATGATAGGGTGTGACCTTGACAGTGATTGGTTCCTCTTCCTCCCTTACCATACCACCCACCCTTGTTGTCCTTAAAAGGGGCTGCTCTCTGTTAAAAAACGAGTTTTTCTACCTGCTGGATTTGGCTCCCCGCTGTGTCTGATTGTCTCCTGGGCTGAGGGAGGCTAGGGAACGGGCGAGCGCCGCACTTACCTTTCCTCGGACCCCGTCTGTCTTTCGTGGGACGGACGAAGACCCAACATCTGGCGCCCAACGTGGGGCACGAAAGGAAAAGATACCGGCCGAGGCTAAGCGGTCTCTCGGGGTAAGTGAAACCCTAAATATGGGTAATGCTATATCACAGAAGGAGGAGGAAGAGGCAACAGGCCTAGAAGGAGTACAGGAGGAGTTGGGAAGTGAGAAGGAGAAGGAAAGTGTCAAATCCAATCGAGAACGCACTGAGACGTGCACAGTAGAAGTCAAAACGAGGGTAAAGATTACCCCCTCTGACCCAGCTGATATTACTCCCTCTGACCCAGCTGATACTGACGGTCCTAGGCCCCCTCCCTATTCCCCTGATTGGACGGGAGGTACGGCGCCCTACGAGACCTGCGAGAGGGACTTGCAAAACCCAGACCCCTACCACATGGAGGGACCAAGGGCTGAGGAAGTAACCTACTCGGAGACCTCCTCTGGAAAGGAAGGGCCACCCAAGAGCTCTGGAAAGGAAGGGCCACCCAAGAGCCCAGACTCTCGGCCACAGGATTCGCTTCCCCAAGCGTATCCGGTCAATGTGGCATCAGGGGCTAACAGGCCCTTGGAATGGTATCCATGGGAAGCTAAGGATCTTAAAGAGCTCCGCAAGGCGGTGCCGGAGGATGGCCCAAACTCTCCCTGGGCCCAGACCACTAGTTCTCAGTTCATTAAATGGTGTGCTTTCTTTAAGGAGGAATGCAGAGTGCAAGCGGAGAGTAACCGGCAGGCTCAACCAGCAAAACCTATTACTTATGCCATGCTAGCAGGGAAGGGGGAAGGGTACTCCACCGGCATCCAACAGGCCGCAATACCTGGCCCGTACTGTGACCAGGTGAGGCAGGCAGGACTTGCCGTGTGGTACAAACTAGATGATGGGCCTACTGAGTCCTCCATGGCAGAAGTGAGACAAAAACTGGGTGAGCCTCGACCTGATTTCATAGACCGAGTCCAACAGAGTGTTCACCTCAAGCTGCCGACAGGGAACCTCCGAGATCAGTTTGTAAAGCTGCTGGTCTGGGAAGGGAATGCAGACCACCGCATGGCCTGCACGGGATTGAGAGAGAGTTCCCTGAGCAGATGGGTAGTGGCCTCACAGGATGTGGGAACGCAACAGCACCAGTCCCAATCACTAGCTTTAGCTTTACAGGCTCAGGCATCTACAATGACTGAGGCCATTACTCAGGCGCTGGCAGCCCAGGGCCAAGGAACCCCAAGGCCATCGGGGAGAGGGACTTGTTTTAAATGGGGGCAGGAAGGGCACTTTAAGAGGGATTGTTTACAACAATCCCCTGCCAACTGGCCCGTGGGCAAACCGCCCCCTATACCCTACCCCAGGGGCAGGGAGGGATACAAATTTGATTTAGATGGGAAGTCTTTAAACTTGGGGAGGGGCATCCTCTAGCCCCTTTAACTCAAGGAGGAACCCCCTCTGCTGTGAGGCCCAGGCAGCCTTGTGGCAGGGCGACCCAGGCCCATTGGACCATCCCCCTGGTGGACAGACTCCGCCCTAAAATGATTCTCATAGGCGGAAAGAGGTTTCACTGCTTAATTGACACTGGGGCAGACCAAACCATACTCAGGGAGGAGGAAGTGCGCTTGGACTGGAAGCTTGCACCTCGGCCCCCAATATTGGGGGTAGGGGGCAACTCCCAGACCAAAGAAACGGTTGCCCTTATGACATGGACTAGCCCAGATGGAGAACAAGGAAAGATATGCCCTTTAGTGGCAAAGAACCTCACTGCCAATTTACTAGGGCAAGATATGCTAAGACAAATGGATGCCGTGGTCACTACAGACCATCGAGCATCATATGATGATATCTTGGATGGGGAAGAAGCACAAAGGCTTAAACAGGATCTAGAGGGAGTTAAGGAAGGGGATTTTTTTAACTTTCATAATTACAGAGAAGAACATAGGGGATCCGCTCGGGTGCACCCCCAATCCTAAAGGCCACTGCCCCCAAGTACCTCCCATTAGGTGGAAGCCAGGAAGCCCAATCTGGGTGGAGCAGTGGCCATTGACTAAACCTAAACTTGAAGCCCTCCACCTTCTGGTGGAGGAACAGATAAGCCTCGGGCATATCCGCCCTTCTATAAGTCCTTGGAACACACCCGTATTTGTTATTCAAAAAGCCTCTGGGGCTTGGCGGATGCTCCAAGATCTACGGAAGGTGAATGAAAGGATGGAGCTAGTTGGAACGCCCCTAAGAGGCATGCCCTGGACTCCTGCTATACCTTCAGAATATACTTTGGTTGTGATTGATATTAAAGATTGTTTTTTTTCTATCCCTCTGCATCCAGATGACTGCGAGAAGTTTGCTTTCTCTATACCTTCTCTTAATTTTTCCCAGCCTGATCGGAGGTTTGAATGGACAGTGCTGCCACAGGGTATGGCCAATAGCCCGGCCTTCTGCCAACAATACTTGGCTACACTTTTAGGGCCTGTGCTGGGTTCAGATACCTCCCTTGCCTATGCCTACATGGATGATATAATTCTGGGGCACCGAGACCCAAGCTGCCTGGAGGGCCTTCTGGCCCAGGTCCTCGACATACTAAAAAAGGGGGGTTTTACCATAGCCCTTAATAAAATTCAAAAGGTAGCTCCTTTTAAGGTGCTCGGGACCCACCTTACCTTGACTCAGGCCAGCCCCCTTAAGCCTTTGCTGGATATTCCAGCCTCTCTAACCTTAACCCAACTTCAGAGTCTTTTAGGGGAAATCAATTGGCTGTTGCCATGGGTTTCTGTCCCTAAAGATAGTCTTGTGCCCTTATTTGCCCTGCTAAAAGACAGGATGCCACAAGAAGTTATTACAATTACAGACAGCCATAGGGCAATATTTTTGCAGTTCCAAAAAGCCCTGGATGAAGTTTCCCTAAAGAGGTATTCTATTAGTGAGCCCATTTCCCTTTGGTTGTTTGCAGGGGTCACATTAATATCTGCAGTTTTAACTCAAAATGGGGAGCCATTAGAGTGGGTTCACACTCCCCTGGGGGGCACACCTCGGGTGTACTCTCAAGCAGACCAACTTGCAGATGCTATTGTGAAGGGAAGGACTCAAGCCCAAAGGCATTATGGCCTCGACCCTCACTCCATTGTTTTTCCTTTTCGGATGGCAGACGTTGAGTGGCTCACTCGAGCCAATGCTCGTCTTGCTCTCTCCTTGGAGGGGTTTCTAGGCCAAACTGACTGCCATTATGGGCCATCCAAATGGACTGTCATGTTATGGCGACTTCCCCTCAAAATACCATCCCTATTTTCTCCTACGCCTATTCCTGGCGCCCTCCATGTTTTTACTGACGGAGGTAAAGCGGGCTCTGCATATGCAGCCTTTGAGGAACAAAAAAAGACCCCGAGCCAACAAAGATTTCAACCTTGTCAAGGGTCAGCACAATATAAGGAAATGCTGGCCGTAATTATGGCTCTTCAGGACATTCAAAAACCCTTTAATTTGTATGCTGATAGCCTATATATGATTAACTTGCTCCCTCATATTCCCCAGGCACATATTAAGCTGGATAAAAACCCTATTTCCCCCCTTATGGTTACCCTTAAGGGCCTATTAGAAGGGCGGGGAGCCCCTATTCATATTCAGCATTTGAGAGGGCATTCAAATCTTCCTGGGTTTTTCTCCCTAGGCAATAAGTGGGCGGACCAGTTAGCTACTGGCCCACAAGCATTAACATTACAAGAGGCTACCTGTTTGCATGATTTAACCCATATTAATTGGAGAGGTCTTCAGCATAGATTTCCTCAGATTCCTGTAAAGGACCTCAAAAGGATAGTACATACCTGTAAAACATGCCAGCCTTTCTTAAAAGTACCCCGTTACAACCCCCGGGGGTAAATCCCAGAGGCCTTAAACCCAACGTCCTCTGGCAAACGGATGTTACCCATTTCCCGGCCTTTGGTAAGTTTAAATATATCTTTGTCTCTATAGATACCTACTCAGGAGCATGCTGGGCCACAGCACATACTGGAGAAAGAACTAAACATTCACAAGCACATTTTCTTCAATGCTTTGCTACCTTGGGTCTACCAGCACAAGTTAAAACCGATAATGGACCCTGTTTTGTTAGCAAAGCAATGTTAGAGTTTTTTGACAAATGGCATATTAATCATACTACAGGAATTCCCTATAATCCCCAAGGCCAAGCAATTATAGAAAGAAATCATCAATGTCTTAAAGAGCAATTATTAAAACAAAAAATGGGAATTAGCCCCCATGTACAGTTACAGATAGCTTTGTTTACCATTAACATCTTAAATTTTTCAAAAGGGGCAACTGAATCCAGATTTCAGAAGCACTGGGGACAACTAAACCCTAAGCCCCAAGTGAAAGTCAGGTGGAAGGACCCCCTGACACAACAATGGAGAGGACCTGACCCCCTAGTTACTATGGGCAGGGGATTTGGATGCGTTTTCCCCATAGGGGAGTCTGCTCCCATTTGGATCCCTGCCAGGAACCTTAAGTTTTTACCCATTTCCTCTATACAGGAGAATGCCCAAGAATAAGCTAACCAAAGACAAAAGCCAGAAAGACAATTATTAACCATCCCCAAGGGCAACCAGCCCTTGAGAAGCTCTTGTGTTCTCTAACAATTGCAGATGGTGACACTCCAGCTGTTGGCTGTCCTGACTCCGAATCCTGTGAACGGCCCTACGGAACCTGCATCAACCTCAACGGGTGACCTGGGCGGTGATCAATGCTGGCAATGCAGAAATCGTCAGGAGCACCACAAGAGAAGCTGTCCCTTCGAGCTGGTGGCCTGACCTTCATTTTGATCACCACCCTATGGACTGTTTAATATTTTTGTAGGAGTTAATTATTTTAATGTTACCTGCTTTAATTGTTCTTTTATTGTTAAACAACCACCTTTTGTTATGCTTTCAGCTTAGATTTTGTCCAACCCCACAGGCAAATAGCTGGATTAGAACAATCCCCACCTCTGGACTCTGAAGTGGCAAAGACTGCTATCCCATCCTTCACTAAGGTTAAAGGACTAGTAGTGACATTTCCTGGCCTGGGAATGCTTTTGCTGATGGTTTTTCTATGCCTTCCTTGCATTATACGTGCACTGCAAAACTCTTATGAGCTTAGCCAGCCAGTTATCAAGCTCCAAATGAATGAATTTCCCCCACGAGAGGAATCGCAGCCAGAGACGGGTAAGAGGGGGTGTCAGTCTGACCAACCTAAGACAGGGCCTTCAGCTTCGCTCTGAAGAAGTTCCCGATGACGGGTAAGGCAGACCAGGCGATCCACCCAACCTAAGACAGGCGGGTTCACTTCTTTAAGCAAAGACGGGGGGAGATGATGTTGGGAGCAATTGGGAGCTGACAGTAAAGCTCAAAGGTCATCTTGACTCCTGTGCTAGCTTAAAGGCACATACAAGGAACTGGCGTACTTAAAAGACACCAGGTGCCCAGGAATTAGTTGAACTGCTTCGGACATTTCTAACTGTGGTGGGACTGATGTTAATTACTGTGCTAGGTGGGTCTGCCATTAAAACAAAAATAAAAGGGGGAATCTGTGGAGCACATGGGCAGCAAAGATGGCGCTGGGAGGGGGTTGAGTGGGCAGAGCCTAATTTACTGGAGAGCACATGGCCAGCCAAGATGGCTCTGGGAGGGGTTGAGTGGGCAGACCCCAATTGATCTTCTGATCAGTGCCTAACCAGCCGGTGAGGGCTCAGGTGAATGATAGGGTGTGACCTTGACAGTGATTGGTTCCTCTTCCTCCCTTACCATACCACCCACCCTTGTTGTCCTTAAAAGGGGCTGCTCTCTGTTAAAAAACGAGTTTTTCTACCTGCTGGATTTGGCTCCCCGCTGTGTCTGATTGTCTCCTGGGCTGAGGGAGGCTAGGGAATGGGCGAGCGCCGCACTTACCTTTCCTCGGACCCCGTCTGTCTTTCGTGGGACGGACGAAGACCCAACAACAAAGTAGCAGAGTATAAAATTAACCCTCAAAAATCAATGGCTTTTCTGTATGCCAACAATGAGAAAAGTGCGGCTGAAATTAGGAAAGCAACTCCATTTGTAATAGCCCCACAAAAAATAAAATCCCTGGGAATTAACCAAAGAAGTGAAGGACCTCTATGATGAAAACTTTAAAAACCTGAAAAAGGAAGTCAAAATAGAACTTAGAAAGTGGAAAAACCTCCCATGCTCCTGCATTGGAAGGATTAACGTTGTGAATATGGCAATACTTCCCAAGGCTATCTACAAATTCAATGCCATACCTATCAATTCCAACCTCATTCTTCAAGGACATAGAAGAGGCAATCCAAAAATTCATATGGAACAATGAAAGACCCTGAATAGCAAAAATAGTCCTTAACAGAAAGAACAGTACAGGAGGATTATCAATACCAAATTTCAAACTCTACTACAAAGTCATAGTAATCAAAACAGCTTGGTACTGGCAAAAGAACAGACCTCAGGAGCAATGAAATAGAATTGAAAACCCATAAATGAGCCCACAGACCTATAGCCATCTAATCTTCAATAAGGGAGCTAAAAAAGTAGAATGGAAGAAAGACAGCCTCTTCAGTAAATTGTGCTGGCAAAATTGGTTAATCACTTGTAGAAAACTAAAGCTATATCTAAAGCTAGATCACCCTACACCAGAATCAACTCCTAATGAATCAAAGACCTCGGAGTCAATGCAGACCCCCTGAAAACATTACAGGAAGGAATAGGAGAAACCCTAGGCCACCTTGGCACATGCCAAAATTTTCTTAATAGAGACCCAGAAAAACAACAATTTAGAGAGAGGTTGGACAAATGAGATTGCATGAAGTTGCAGACCTGCATGGCAAAGGATAGATCTAGCAAGATCAATAGAAAGCCTACAGATTGGGAGAAGATCTTCACTAGCCATACAATGGACAAGAGCCTCATATCTAAATATACCTAGAACTCAAAAAATTAAACCTCCTAACAACAAGTCCTCAAAGAAACAACTGCGCAATAAATAAGTGGGCTAAAGACTTAAAGAAAAACTTCTCTGAAGAGGAAAGAAGGATGGTCAATAGACACATGAAGAAATGCTCAACTTCCTTAGCCATAAAAAATGCAAATCAAAACAGCATTAAGATACCACCTCTCCCCAGTTAGAATGGCTAGAATCAAGAATTCTAAAAACAGATGCTGGAGGCAATGAGGCCAGAAGGAAAGCCTACTGCATTGTTGGTGGGAGTGTAAACTTGTTCAACCACTTTGGAAAGTAGTATGGAGGTTCCTCAAAAGACTCCCCATAGAGCTCTCCTATGACCCAGCAATCCCACTTTTGGGTATTTACCCAAATTATCACAAGACCAAACTAAAGCTACCACACAACTATGTTTATTGCAGTATTATTTACCATAGCTAAGAGATGAAACCAACCAAGATGCCCCTCAGTAGATGATGGATCAAGAAAATGTGGTATATATACACAATGGAATTCTATGCCTCCATCAGAAAGAATGGCATTGCCCCGTTTGATAGGAAATTGAAAGACTTTTAAAAAATTATATTAAGTGAATTAAGCCAGTCCCAAAGAAACATAGGTCCCATGGTTTCCCTTATTTGCAATAACTAGTGTACATCTGAGACAAGCAGAAAACGTCAGATAAGATGATGTTAAGCAAAATGAACCCCAAGATAGGGACACAAGTGTTTTTTTTCTTGCTATTGTTTCTAACAATAAAGTATGACATGATTTTTTTGTTGCTTTTTATGTCCCTCCCCCATGGTATAAACTCTGTTCTTCACTGTATTTGATGTTGGCATAATTTGGGGAGTGGAATGGAAAAAACAAATTGTTTCAATAGAGATACAGGTTGACCCAATTGCAACAATGAGATGTACAAGACTATGTTGAAAACAAACTTTACTATTTAGGTGTGGTGGGGGGTGGGGAGATGTAGTTGTGGAGATGGGAGGGAAGGAATGGTATGGGAAAAACAAAGGTGGACAATGCTTGATAAAAAATGTACTCATTACTTAGCTCATGTGATTGTAACCCCTCTGTACATTATTTTCACAATAAAAACTTATTTGAAAAACATTAGAAAACTGAATTTTATAGCCCCAGAGAAAATTTATCATTTGTTTGGGGAAACAATTCAGTAGGCTTTTGTGAGGCTACTCCTCACAGACTATGGATATGAGTGAGGAAAATGCTCTGGGGGATAGGAGATAGTTTATTGGTGAAGTGCTTGCCTCGGATGTATAGGGCCTTCAGTTTGATTGCCAGCACCACTAGAAGAAGCAGAGGAAGGGAAAAGAAAGAGAAGACCTTATTTCTTAGGTACAGAATATCATGTGATTACCTGATGTTTTTCTTGTGGGAAGTTCAAAGACATGAAATTGGGGTTATTTTATTTAGATTATAAAATATGATTATAGGAGTCTGAAACCAATCTTGATACAGCAGGGGTTCACACTAGGTTCACTACAGGTAGTTCTGAACTATGATGCTCTGCTGAACTATGTAACTGTAACTGAACTATGGTACTGATCACTTGAGTCAAGAGGAACTGACTCAAGAGAAATCCTCACCATGGCTACAAAATGGGTTTTCAGAGTCCAGCCTGATTAGTCTCTTTTTTCCCCACTTGGCTCTTCCCTTCAGTTCTCTGTTCTCTTGTTCCTCTGCTTCACATATCCATCATTAGAGAGGCCCCACAACCACTGTACCCTTGAAAACTTTCTATCCCAACTACTGAAGAAGGAACTGTTTCTTCTCAAGCACTGCTATTGGCAGTGGGTCCCTTCAGTCAGCCATGGTTGCTACTGGAGGAAGAGGAACTGGCTCTATTTTTCTGGTGTAAAAGCAATGAGGAAGGGCAGAAATCTGCAATTCAGTTTCCTTATCCAGTGACAGCAGCCAATGTTCTTTAGTGACTACCCCAAAAGATGAGCACAACTCAAAACGAAGCCAGAGGACATTACATAAAAAGGTTAAAAAATAAGACAAACATTAAATATTGCAGTTGGTTTGGCTGTTCCTTTCATAGGGCACATCCTGGTTATTGAAGAATTTGCTCTCTCCTGGACTGTTTTTGTCTGGAAAGGCCTTTATATTTCTTACATAGAAGAGAAAGCATAAGCTCAAATTAAGCCTTTTTTCCCCTATTCTAGGTTTGTTGTGGTAGAATTCTATCTATGCTATTTCAAGAATAGTTTTTTTTTAAAGAGAAAAGCAGTTCAAGCCCTACTGATATTTTAAAAAATATTCTAGACGATATATTATGAATCAATACAGAGAAAGTTTACATATAAAGATGTACAAAATTTTTGAAGCTAAGCATCAGATCTCTCCTTAACATACACTTTATTTTTCTGTGTTTTATATGTGACCAAAATATATGCTATGTTCAGGCTCTGTCTATGGATTTCTCCTCCACCTCCTGGCTGTTGCTATAAATAGAATTATTACAAACCTTAGAGCCTTAGAAGATCTTAAAAGATCTTGAGAAGATCTTAAGAAGAAGGAAATACATTTAATCATCTTCAGCTAGTGTTTATACACCCAAGGAACAGGTTTGGGGAGGAAGAGAAGAAAAATCAGAAAGTAGGTTTTGTTCAGTGTGCTGAGTACATCTTTCTCTGGGTGGTGGGAATACACAATATATCAGGAGAGGAATTTTTGCTGTATTTTGCAAATTTTAAAAGCATACATCGTAGTTATAAAAGCCCTAATTCATGATATTTAAAAGAAAATAGAAAATGTGAGATGACATCATTCCAGAAACCTGATTTTTGTTTCAACACACACACACACACACACACACACACACACACACACACACTCACACACACTATCTTGGAGATTTTTTTGCTACCAGCCATTATTTCTGATGTAAACAGGTACTCAAGAGCCACAGACTTCTGGGATAGGACAGGAAAATCATCTATATTGACCCAGGCTGCTTTGAGTTAAAGTTTTTCAGAATATCTGTTCTATGTATGTTAGAGCAATATTCTGGCAGTAAGCCACCAAAACAAATGTAAAATTTGACAGAAAATTTACAAACAATTATTGAAGAAGTCTGGGAAAAGACTAAAGGCAAATAAGCATTTACTTCTGAGGAATTGCTGGAGTTGTGTCCCAGCAGTGGGAGCCTGCCCTCCTTGCCAGGGCTTCATCCACCTCCCTACTCCCGCTTGGCTTCACTACCCAAGTGGGACCAGCCATACAATCCAGAAGCTTCACTGCTGGAGGGGCCTGGCTTCATTTGGGTAGAAAGTAACATCTCATATTTCAGCAGGAATACTTAGTTTTGTCAGAAATAAATGGGGACTTTATACTTTTGAAAATTATGCTTCAAAAAATGAAGGTGAGCTGAATATATTCACACACACACACACACACACACACACACACACACACACACACACACACACAGTCTTGGAGATTTCTTGGCTACCAGCTGTCTTGAAGAAACACTATAGAGGAAGTGTTTTCAGTTAAAAGGAGGCAGCACAGATGGCAATTTGAATCCATAGGAAGAGAGGTAGAAGACCAGACATGGTAAATATCTGTGTGAAGGAGCTGAAAAAATATATTTCTATCTTCTCTTCATTTCTTAAGAAGCCTTAAGATTGTATAAAATAATAAGTCTAATACTTTACTGTCAAGTTCATAAAGATAAATATATAACATTTATAATGAAGGTATTTTGGAACATGGTTGCTTTATACAACATCAGAATTAAGTCATTATTACGGAGAAGTAGATTGCGATAACTTGCAGGTGCATAATAGTCACTAAAGCCATCACAAGAGAATAATAACAAATTATGGTTTAGAGCACATTAATTAAAATGCTACATTAAATATTTTTAACATAAAGGAAATGTAAGGAACAGAAAAATAAGATGTGAAATATATAGGATACAATACAGAAATAGCAGGAGTAAATCCCACCATACTGATTCATATAACCATATGTAGCCATAAATGATAAGGTTCAATGACACAAATAGGTTTAAAGTATGAGGTAAAAAGAACTTTTCAGACTTAGCTAATTAAGGCTATAAACTGTAAGATAGAAGGTTATTTAGATTATCTTGGAGAGAGAGTCCTTACAAACAGAGTTGTTTGCAGGTAGAACTAGAGATAGCCATGCTTATTAAATCCCAGTTAACTTGGTGTTAACTTATCTTTATTGGTATTAACATCTCTTGTTTTCTCAATAGCTATGGCAGTGCAGATTCACTTGAGATACACTCTCACTTTCTGTTTCATCACATGCACCCAAGAAATAATGAATGCTGCTTGTAGGTATGAACTACAGGATTTGTGTACATCATTTTGGCCAATCTTGGGATCGGTTTATCCAAAATATACTTTCTGTCATAGCAAATGGCAAGTCAATGCAAGTAAGAAGTTCTTTTTTGGGATGCAGCTAACTGACCACTAACTGAATCAATTATGAGGAGATTAATGAAATATGATCAACTAATTACCAGGAAATGATCTTAGTTTTCATAGTCAGCCTCCTGTTTGCTGAGAGGATAAGCATGTGATACTGTACCCAGCTTGTTATTCATTGCAATAAAAAATATTTATTCTAATTTGGGTCCTGGTAGTTTTACACTTGTAATCTTAGCTACTTGGGAGATAGAGATAAGGAGAATGGTTTGAGGTCAACCTGGGCAAAATATTTTTATGACCCCCAACTCAACAAATAGCTGGTGTTCAGTTACTGCTAGTACTTCTCATCTCCATTATGCAGGAGGCTGAGGTCAGAAAAATTGCAGCTCCAGGCTAGCCCAGGTAAAAAAGTTCATGAGATCCCTTTTTGGCTGAAAAAGTTGGGTGGGGTGGTACATGCCCCTCATCTCAGCTATAGAAGTAGGTGTAAATAGGAGGATCATGGTCCAGGCCAGGTAGGCAAAAAGTAAAATCCTATTTTAAAAATAGCCAGAGTAGGGCTGGGAAGGTGGCTCAGTGGTAGAGCGTTTGCCTTGCATGCATGAGGCCCTGGGTTCTATTCCTCAGCACCACATAAGCAAAAAAGAAAAAAGCCCGAAGTGGCGCTGTGGCTCAAATGGTAGAGCGCTAGCCTTGAGCTGAAGAGCTGAGAGACAGCGCCCAGGCCTAGAGTTCAGGCCCCACAACCAGACCCCCCCACAAAAAATAAAAGTAGCCAGAGTATAAAGGGCTGAAGAGGTGTCTTAGTGGGAGGACCTGCCTAGCAAGTGTGAAGTCCTGAGTTCAAATGAAAAGGGAATAGAGTTTATTGTGTTGTAAAGATGTCTTGTTTATGTCTATTACCCATTAATCATAATCTGTTGGAAATGTAGTATAAGTTAACTTTTTTTTCTTTTACTACTAAGAGAATCCAAATACCCTTACAAAAGACAAACTTCAAGACTAACTTCTGACTAGACAAACCTAGTCAGAAGTTATGTTAGTGAATTGCTGGAAAGGTCATGGGATCCTAATAAACAAATCCCAGGAAGTCTTTTCTAAAGCTTCTTCGGGAGAAATGAGCTCAGGGAGGGCAGGGTGTGTCACAGTACATGAAGTCAGGATTTGAAAGAAGTCACTGTTCCTCTCATTCTCCTGGGAAGGGTAGAAGGAGGGGAAAATGCTGCAAATGATATAAGTACTCTTTGAAAACATTTGGAACGTATAGACTGTAAGTAAAAGTATGGAAGTGTTAAAAAGGAATTGTTTATAGTGATTTCCTTCCTTTCTCTTTTTCCTTCTTTCTTTTCTCCTTCCCTCTTTTCATCTGTACATTTCAGATTTTAATGTTTGTAATACTTGTATAACAAAATCTAAGAACCTCTGTTTTATTTTAGAAACACTAGACATTTTGGGTCTTTGAACTGGTTGCTCAGATCTACAGACAGACAGATAGTACCTGGGATTAAGCTCAGGGCCTTACAGTCACTAGGTAAGCTTTCTACCACTTGAACCATGTACCAATCCTATTTCTTTTAGTTTGTTTTCCAGATAGGGTCTCATACTTTCACCCAGGTTGGACTCTGACCTTGATCCTTCTACTATCCCTCCTAAATAGATGGGATTTCAGTCATGTTTGCCACACTCAAATTTGCTTGTTTCTTTTCATCATTTCTCCCTTTCTCCCCACCCCCACCCCACAAATAAGAAAAGGCATCTTAAGAAGACAACTTAAGAAGGCAAAGAATTTCTTTGTGCCCTTGTTATATCAGCAAAGTGAATCATAATTGTATAACATAAGGGGCTTATAGCCATAGAATATGCAGGTCATAGTATTAACTCTGTATCTTTTGTTCCATAGGATGTAAGGATGGTGTGTGTGTGTGTGTGTGTGTGTGTGTGTGTGTGTGTGGTGTGGTGTGAAAAACTCATCAGGGGACCCTTTCAGGGGACCCTTTCAGCTCTGGTGTGGCTGGAGTTTGGAGAACCATGGCAAGATATGGAAACTAGGGGTGAAAAGAAGGAAGAGAAATGTAGGATAAAGTGAGGGAATGGATCTGTAGGACCTGACAGGTCATTTGATGATTTGGCATTTTGCTCTGAGGGACGTAAGAAGGCAGACATGAAAGGATT
This sequence comes from Dipodomys spectabilis, assembly GCF_019054845.1. Lineage (NCBI taxonomy): Eukaryota > Metazoa > Chordata > Mammalia > Rodentia > Heteromyidae > Dipodomys > Dipodomys spectabilis. The sequence continues at coordinate 251,890 of NW_024870696.1, read as the reverse complement.
TGAATAGCAAAGTGACAGGATTCCAGAAATCATTCTGGCTGTCATATTGAGAATGCAATATGGATAGAAGCAAGAAGATTGGCTGAGATACCACTAATCCATGTAACAGATCATGATATATTAGACTACGCTGGACGAAAATAATGATGAAAACAAATGGAATTCCAGTAATATTTTGAAGATAGAGCATATAGACTTTGAATCATCAAGAGTGACTGAATAAGATTTTGGCCTGAGAAACCAGGAGCTAGAGAAGACCAAGAGCAGGGTTTTTGTTGGGGTATACTAATAAATCAAGAGGTCAGGTAGACATGTTAAGAACAAAGAACCTATAAAGAATTAAGTACTAAAGTGATGTCTCAAGGTAGAGTGTCTGCTACAGATAGTTTATCCCAAGCACTTGAAGATAAAAGCATATCTGTGTTCTTCTTGCAATCATTGAATGCCCGAACTTTCTTATCTACTGCAGTACACTTGATTCTGTTACTTAGATGGCACTAAGGTTGTGGGTGGTTCTGAAGGGCCGTCTGTTTACTCATCTTTGCATATCATCCCAATCATCCCATACTTTGTAGGCACACACAGATGTCTCTGAACTTTGTAGCTCAAAACCTCCAAGGATTGCATAAACTTTAGGAGGGTGTGGAATACACTGAGTAAAGATACTGACATTTTACAGGGCAATTTCTTCATTTCACAGTATTTCAAGGACACACCCTGAGCTACAGAAAATTAAAGTGTGGAGGAGTGGTGAGCTAAGTCAGTATGATCTCCTGAGAGTGAAATACTCATGTCTCAGGAAATTGTCAACGGGCAAGTCAAAACACTCATCCCTCTACCACCCATTTTTAGTCTCTTGGAAACAGTGACTTCATGAATGTTCAGGCCTTTCTGAGAACCAAGTCTTGAGATGAGCCAGACTCTTATTTTGGTGCCTTGGATATTCTGCTGAGAAGCAAGCCCAGCATTTTCAGAAGCTTACAGGACTAGTTGAGACCACTACATTCAAAACAGAGAAGACACTGGTGTGGCCTTGCCAGTGCCAACCGAGGTTCAATAAATCAGGGTAGGTCCTCATTGGTGGTACTAAACAAGAAGGCACAGGCAGGCTGGTCACATATCTGACACAACTATAGGGGAAAAAAAAACCAAGCAAGTATCTGTTCCATTAAAATAACAAACCTAGTTTTGTAATATGAAAATAATGTCCACATTATTAAATTCAGAGACTATCCCCCCAAACATACAAAATAATATAAAAATCACTCTGGCCTAATTATGCCTAAAAGACAAAATATTATTGCATTGCCTTCTGAGTTCTAATTTTTTTCACAATAATATCCTATTTAAACAATTTAGAGAGTAGTTGGAAGTATGGATCTGATGAAAGCATGATATATGTACGTAAGGAAATGTTACAGTGAAACTCAGTCATGCATACAACTAACATGTATTAGTAATTTATAAAATAACAATATTTCTTGTTACATTCCAACATAATTTTGTATTTTTAACAGAAGACTGTTTCATTTTTATTTTCCTTTACTCCTCTTTTCCTTTTATTCACCTTGTATTTATTATATAGCTACTTAAGGGTAGGACTTTTCTCATTTAACTAATTCTGTAAGATGTATTAGATATTTTAGTTCAGTTTTGTGTCAACTAAAGTTTCAGATGATTTCCCCTCCCCCCCAATCTCAGCCATACTTGTCTACTTATCCATTCTTCTACCCATCCTTTACCTAGTATATTAAAGTATTAACATTTTTTTTTTGGTTGATCATGGGGCTTGAACTCTGGTCCTAGGCCCTATCCCTCAGCTCTTTAGCTCAAGGCAAGTGCTTTACCACTTGAGCAACAGTGCCAATTCTGGTTTTCTGAGTGGTTTATTGAAGAGTCTTGAGGATTTTCCTGCCCAGGCTGACTTGGAACTGCTATCCTCAGATCTGGGCCTCCTGAATAGCTAGGATTACAGGTGTGAGTCATCAATGCCTGGCTTAACTTTTTTTGTTTTTGTTTTTTTTTAACCAGGATGAGATTATATTACTAAAAGTATGCACAATTTGTTAAGCAGTCTCTCTTTTTTGGGGAGGGAGATGAAAAGGATATTTTCTTTTAAGGCTTCAAACTTCATAGATCCTTAGGTAGACATCTTGCTTTCCTAATTTTTCTTAACCTTTGTACAAATTCCTTCGTGTTTTTCATAGAGCCTGTGATGGTTGTTGAGATATAATTGTGTTGACAGTGATAAAACATCTCAAAGCTTCTAATCACCAAGGCTGAGTATCAAAGGAAACTTCCTGGGAGGCCCTCTCTCACTTCCCACCTCAAACTCTGTTGACTGACCTCCCTTTATGGGAAATCCAATCCCTTCCCTTCCTTCCTTTCCTTTCCTCCCACCCCCCAAACCCCCTCAGCCCTGAAGGCTTTGTTTTGTGTATTTGCGGCAACACTTGAGTACTTCTATTTTGCATAAGAAACGTCTGTCTTTCCTAGGTCAGATTCCTTGAGGACATAGAATCTTTTCAAGTCCCAAGGTATCTGTCACTAGGTCCAGACCAGAGCAACCCAATAAATATAATTTGAATGAACAGGTATTTGTTCTTCATTGAAAGTGTGGCAGTTTAATCTTACAGCCCAAGGGACATTCACAGATCAAGGTCAAAGGATTCCAAGTAATTTCCAGCTTGTACAGGTTCTGTACTCTTTGTTTTTGTCCGTCAGGGGCTTGAACTCTGGGCCTGGGCGCTCTCTCTCAGCTCAAGGCTACCACTTGAGCCACAGCATCACTTCTGGTTTTCTGAGTGGTTTATTGGAGATAAATCTCAGGGACTTTCCTGCTCGGGCTGGCTTTGAACCGTGGTCCTCAGATTACAGGTGTGAGCCACTGGTGCTGAGCAGGTTCTGTACTCTTTAAACCTGTTTACAAAACCATAAGTTTCAGCACCAGAAAAAACAAACAAACAAAAAAACAGTGCCTCTTAGGGAGGTACAGCTTCCAACATAAACAAAGCTGTTTGGTGGCATTGACAGCTTAGGTGACAGTATTGTGACTGGAAACTTCCGCACAAGCAAACTACTGTTTTTTTATGATCACACCCTTCCTTAATCCTTTTCCTGGAAACCTGCCGTGTGCTCTGAGTTTCTTTTGCGTTTGGGCAATCACACAAACTTTTGAAAGCTCCCAAAGGTGCCTATCACATCGAAAAATAACTTATTAATTTACAAATTATGTTTATAAATTAGACAACGCGATTCTAGAGTTTTGGTTGTTTTTTTTTTGGGTCCGGTCGTGGGGCTTGAACTCTGGGCCTGGGCGCTGTACCTCAGCTCTTCAGCTCAAGGCTAGCGCTCTACCACTTGAGCCACAGCGCCACTTCCGGCTTTTTTTCTTTTTGCTTATGTGGTGCTGGGGAATCAAACCCAGGGCCTCATGCATGCAAGGCAAGCGCTCTACCACTGAGCCACCTTCCCAGCCCCGATTCTAGAGTTCTTATAAAAATAAAGAGAAAGTTACGGAAACATCGAAGAAGAACCCCAGCCCTACACCCAGATATTAACAGAGAAGGACACCTACATGCCTGAATTTCTCTATGATAGAGGCCAAATTAGGCCGAGGTAGGTTTGACACTTCTTAAAGGGCTTGCTGCAAAAACTACGAAGTGCAACACACTAAACACACATTTTAACCTGCGTGTAAATATATAACCCACGTGTGCATACCACAGAAGCTTGTGTAACAGGACTGTTACACATCAGCCCTGGAGGTCACCAGTCCACACACCATTTTGGTGGCCAGCGGACCCCGGGCCCACGGGGCCCTGCGATCCCTCTCACTGGACTCTTCCTCCTTTGCTTTACTTCCACGTGCATTCGTGCTTAAGGAAACTGGCCTGGCTTCGCCCGCGTGGGACTCAAAAACCACCACCACGGAGGAAGTCGGGGCTCTGGCAGAGTTAGAGACCAAAGAACCAGCCCAGGGTCAGGTAGGGGCCTCTTTCCCGCCAGCCCAGGGTCAGGTCCTCTTTCCCGTCGGCTCGGGCTCGGGGAGGTGTTCGGGAATCCGCCACCGATGACACCGCTGCCGGCCCAACTGCTCCGCTTCTGGCTAGGGCTTGCCCTTCGTGCCGCGGCCAGCAAGGCGTCTAGGAGCCATGGACTCTTAGTCTGGAGGTGGTTTTTCAGGCCCAGCCCTGGGTGTACCCGAGGTTCTGGGAGCCGCCAGGCTGATCCTCCGCCAGCGTTGTCCTTGCGCTGGGCCGGGCCCCGCTCCTGCCAGTGGACGCAGCTGACTCCGCCCCCCGCCTGTGCGTGGGGAGGCGGTGCCGCAGACTGACAGGACTCCCGGCTGTCTCATTGGGCCAGAGAGTGAGTGACGCGCGGAGTCCCCGCCCCACGTCCCCCCGCCCTTCGGGCACCCTCCCGGTGGCCTGCACTCCTGAGCTGACGTGTCGGGGCGTTCGGCTTCCGCTCCTCCCCGCAACCACTCAACGCGGCCCGAGGGGCGGGGTGGCCGGGCCCGCGCTCCGATCCGCTCCGTGCCCGGCCCGCGCCGCCCCCCACCCCCACCCCCGGATGAGCGTATATATTCCGAGCGGGCGCGGGACGCCAATGAGTGGCCGAGCTGTGGGAGCCGGAGCCGGGTCGAGCTGCCATCGCTGGGAGAGAGGAGGTAGGGGGTCTCAGTCGGTGAGGGGCCGCGGGGACCCGGGACCCGGGGTGGGCGTGGGGCGCAGCCCCTCCACACGCACGCTCCCGCGCCGCGCGCGCGCGCGCAGAGGTGGACACGCGCGCCGTGGGAAGGTGCCGGGCCACACGGGGGCCCGCCCGCGCCCTGCGCTGCGTCCCCGCGCCCCCGCGCCCCCGCGCCCGCCCGAGGGTTGTGTGGGCTGGGCCGCGGGCTGGAGAGCCCGGCGGGGATGAATGGGGGCGCTCCAAATAGAAAAGGGGTGCATGGAGGGTGTGGGGGCCAATGTCTGGAGTCAGAGGTGCCTGGCAGGGCGGTTGGGTGTGGGCCCTCACCTTGGAACCCTGAGGTCTCAGGCCAGAACCTGTGAGCAGTTGCCAAGTCTGAGGGTGCGCCAGGGGGGTAGGTGGTCGTTGGAACTGCCAGGGGGTGCGGATTGGCGTGTCTCGAGTGTCTGAGGGAAGGGACGGAGAAGTCTGACAAGGACAGGAGGTAACTGTAGGGGAGGTGACAGCTGGACCAACGCTCTCCCCCTTATTAAGACTGGTGGTAGGAGAAGGTTCGGATTTTTTGGGTTTCCTTTCACTTGGCCAAGCAGAAGGCTGGGGTTGGAGGGCTGAGAGCACACATGTGTTGAGCAGATGGTTCCTAGAAGATTTTTTTTTTTTTTAAATCAAGTTTGGTCCGATGCCATATTTATGAAATCTGAAGTCTTAGATGACACACGAGTCATTATGTGATGCAGACGTTTGGGGAGTTGAGGTGAGATTCATTGGGTGTGAACCCAAGGGTTTGCAGGAAACTGAAGATTCTTGTCTAGTCTGTCACTGTTAGGTGACTCACATAGCTGGCACTAAAAATGTCTTAAGGAAAGGTACAGTCAGTGGTTATGGCCCAACCTTAATACTCTTTTTCAAAATCTGTAAGAGGTTTGCTTAAAATACATATACATAAAGGGCATACATGGAGCCGCTGAGATAGTGACAGAGACCAGAACAGAGGGAGATGCTGGATTTCTTTAATGCTGGTACTTAAATTCCAATAAAAATCTATTTGATAATGATGGATTATCACCACATTATTCTTTAGGTACCTATCTAGTTTTGTTATAATTTCTAGAGTGAAGTTCAATTTTCTTTTCAGATATTGGTTGTCAGAATAAAAATCCATGTCTTTAAACTCTTTTGTTTTCTTATCTGCATGCCATTACATACAATACACCACACATACACACACCTTATTACCAGCATAAGTGGGAATCAGGATACTGTATTGAAAGTATAGAGGTAGTTATTGTTGCTTCTAGTAAACATCATAGATAATTATACTTGCCCAAAGCTCAAGTTATGGTTGTTATGAATAATCTATAGCATAAATGAGCATATGTGATCTTGTAATGTTCTGGTCAAAAGCAAAGTTTATGAATTGACTTATTTGTCTAGATCCATTTTTTTCCCCCGAAAGTCTCTGAAGGTGCATGGGAATCTAATGACTTCAGAGAAAGTTTTCCTTATTGCTTAAAGTATTATATGCTTGTCTGTGTTTTTTTAGTAGACCAAGCCCTCTTCATTGTTGACTCTTGAGGCTATATGAAAGAGTTGGTTGTCGTAAGGAAAGGTTGGTTTGTACAAGGAAGTAAAATTATTTGCGCTGGTCAAATGATGGGGGAGGGACCAAAAACTAGGATCTCCTGTTCTTTGGTTACCTGTTTACCTATTTCCCTTTCCACTACAATATACTCCCTTAAACAAGGGCAAGCATAATCTTGTAAGTGAAACTATTTCTTGGAAAATAATACAAATCTATCCCTTTCCATTATCTTTCCTATATGATTACAAAAATTAAAAATGTACCATAACTCTTACAACGTATACAAATCAATATTTTATATTTTGCTGGTTCTGAGGCTTGAACTCAGAGCCTGGGTGCTCTCCCTGAGCTTATTTTGCTCCAGGCTAGCGCTGTACCACTTGAGCCATAGCACCACTTCTGGCTTTTTCTGAGCAGTTTATTGGAGATAAGAGTGTCATGGACTTTGCTGCTTGGTCTGGCTTCCAACTGCGATCCTTAGAACTCAGCCTTCTGAGTAGCTAGGATTACAGGTGAGAGCCACCATGCCCCCTGGATCATGATATTCCCTTGTTTTACTTGGCTTACCAAACCCCAGAGTCCTCACCTTGACCACACGATCGAACTTGACCTTGTCTGTGCTAGACTTTTTTGCCTCATTCATTGTACTCTTCCTTGCATCAAGCACATTTCTGAATTGGGGCTATTTGCTTTTCTTTACTTAGAATGCTTTTCCCTATATTATTAACTTGACCTGCTCTATTCTTCATTCAGATGCTTTCTCAAATCAGACCAATAGATGTCCTACCTCACCACCCATCTAAAATATCCTCCAACATCCTGTGGTTCCTCAGCCACTTCTGCTATTTTATTTTTCTTCATAGGTTTGTCTCCCAGTACTGCCTGGTCTTTTATGTTTTTGTCTCCTACACTGGAATGTGGGCATGCACATTGTTGCTTTCTTCATTTCATGTCACATCACCCAGATCAAAAACACACTATAGTTAATAATTTTCCTTCTTAATAATTTCTAATTTCTAACAATCTTAATTTCTAATCTCTTCTAATAATTTCCTTTTAAAGTTGTTACCATATATTTATTTGCACATTAAAAGGAAACTTCAGCTGCATGCTGGTGGCTCACACCTGTAATCTTAGCTACTTAGGAGGCTGAGATCTGATGATCATGGTTTGAAATCAGCCCAGGCCGGAAAGTCTGTGAGACTCTTATCTCCAATTAAGTGTTATAAAAGCTGGAAGTAGAGCTATGGCTAATGTGGTAGAGCACTACCCTTGAGCAAAAAGCTCAGAGACAGAGCCCAGACCCCGAGTTCCATCCCCAGGACTGGCACAAATCAAAAAAGGAAAATTCTAGGGTAAGCTGTTCACGTAATGAAGAGGGCAGCTCAGGAGCTATATATTCACATATTGCATAGCAGTGTCTCAGTCAGCATGACCAAATATAACATGGTGGTCCCATAGATTATGATGGAACTGAAAAATTCCTATTGCCTAATGACATCATTACACTTGTAATATCATAGCATGCCACAACATTTCCTTGTAAGTTTGCAGATGCTGATTTATAAGGATCTCCTGCCTTGACAGTCCAGTAAAAGAACAACACATTTGCATATAATCTGTATGGCTTTAAATGTCTATGTTACTGGCTTGCATATTTATTGTACTATACTTATCATAGTTTTGGAGTATAATTCTGTGTATCGAAATTTTTTACTATGAAACAGTATATGTGTTATACATGTTATGCTGGCAGCAACACCAAACATTTTGTGCATGCTATGTCTCTTGATTGCATCAAAAGGCAGTTGGGTGATTGAGCTACACTAAGTAAGCAGGCTATATGAGATTGACACAGTGATCTGATTTTCAGAACATTGTCTCCATTGTGAAGCTCTGAATGACTGATAAAATTTCAGCTGCCTATATCTCAACCTGAAGGTTGTCTTGTTCTGAGTGAGGCACCCGAGTCACCAGAAAGTTAAGTGACCCAGGCAAACTCTAGAATTATGTTCTGAATAATTTGATATATTACCTTTCACTATTGTGTGAGAGAAGAATGGGTGGTTTCTTTGGTACCTCCTTGTCCTCTTAACTTTTTCATTTGAGTAGTTATAAGTAGGCCTCACATTTATCCCTTTCAATCTTTCTTTTTTTTTTGCAACTAATCTGGTTTATACCTTTGCTTGTTTTCTACCTTCAATTGTCTTTAACCTTTTTTCCCTACTTCTTGTCCCTTATTACAATTTTTTGTTGCCATTTCTAATATTTTTTTCATCTCTGTAGAGCACGATGCTGTGCCCTGTTTAATATTCTACTGTTGGCTGCCTGTTATGTATTCTGTTAGATCTGCATTCCACTGCATAGCTTCCTAGCTTGTAGTCTAGCCCTACCCAACACCATGTTTGCATAGAAGACATTCACTTTCTCACTGCTTTCTCTCTCAGACATGGTCACTCCTCATGGACACCCAGCTCTGCTTTTCCCCCTAATCTTATCTACCTAATCTGTTTCCTGTGAGACACAGTTAGATGGTGATTTTTATCATTAGAGATAAAAGGAGATGAGTTAAAATACTTATTGGTAGCTTAGTGATCAGAAGGCTAGTACAGAGGCAACAAGAATGAAAAGTGTGAGTCCTGGACTCAGGTTTCCTGGGGTTCTGTCCCATTCCACCAACTGGCCAGATTGCTTAGTGGCTCTGTGCTTCATCTCTTCTGTGGTAAATGAATGACAACAACAGCACAGATTCCATAGATGTTAAAAATTAAAGACTTTATACAGCACCTGGGACATGGTGCTAGTTGTTTTCTAACAAATCTAACAAATTTGGTCTATCACAAACGTTGTCAGAAATACAGAAGTCTATTCCTACACATCCAGTCCAGTCATACATCAAACAAAGGGAGTATGTTCTAAAACATGACATTCGGCTGTTTCATAACTGTGTTAGCATCATAGAGTGTACTTACATTCACCAAGATGGCTCAGGTGCAACTATGCATCATAGTTTCCTGGGACCACTGCGGTAGTAAATGTGGTCTGTCATTTCCTAACACTTACTTAGATGTACATAGCTATACTTAATTAAGTATAAAACTGTACTTAATTTAGTAGGGAACAATCTCTCAGGTTTGGAGCTTGGACTTTGGTCTGCTATTAATTCATTTTTTTTCTTTTAGGTTTACAGCTGCAGCAATCCCACACCTGTTCTCACAAAACTTAGCTGTCAAAGCACTATGAATGCTAATGAGCTCAAACTCAGGTTGTCCAAGGCTGGGCAAGAACACCTGCTGCAGTTCTGGAATGAGCTGGAAGAAGCTCAACAGGTAGAACTTTATGAAGAGCTCCAGGCCATGAACTTCGAGGAGCTGAACTCCTTTTTCCAAAAGGCCATTGAAGGATTTAACCAGTCATCTCACCAAGAAAAAGTGGATGCACGAATGGAACCTGTCCCTCGAGAGGTGTTGGGCAGTGCTACCAGGGATCAAGATCAGCTCCAGGCCTGGGAAAACGAAGGTACTGGGCGTGTCCTATTATGTAGGTTTTTATGAGACATACAGAAACTGTTAAGTAGCTAAATCATGTAATTAATATTTTGACTCTCATGCTGCCTTAAGCTATCTTCCTAAAATAGCTGAAGTGTCTCCAATCTCTGTCCTCAATTTCCATACTTCTGCTAGATTTCTTTTTTCTGAAATTGCCTAGCACAGGTTAAACTATAATTAAAGATAGCTTAATGTCAAAACCTGCCATGGCCTTGTCCCTTGCTAGTATATTTTTGATCTTGTTTTCTTCTGTATTTTCCCTATTTCTGTTGCCCCACATATTTTACCCAAGCCAAATCATTTACCTCTCCCTGATTATTATATTATGCCTTTTCTGTCTTTTCTAAGGTTTATTATTCTCAGCTTGGTCTGGCCTTTGCCTTTTCTCTACCTAGCCAGGATTCCTTGTTAGGTCATGTTTTAGAATAGTTTAGTGCAGTGGATCTGCTGCTTATAGGACTTTACACTTTCTTTTTTTATTTTTGCCAGTCATGGGGCTTGAACTCAGGACCTGGGTACTTTCCCTGAGCTTCTTTTGCTCAAAGCTAGCATTCTACCACTTGAGAGACAGTGCCACTTCCAGCCTTTTCTGTTTATGTGGTACTGAGGAATCGAACCAGGGCTTCATGCATGCTAGGCACGTGCTCTACCACTAAGCCACATTCCCAGCCCTTTAACATTCATTCTTTAACATTCATCATACCTGTTGTTGCTGCATGACCATTTTGTCAGTGTTCATGTTGGAATTAGTTGTCATTCTTGCATCTCATTCTGCCTTACAGAAGGACTTCTTCATATTTTTTTTCCTCATTACATTGTAAACACTTGAAGAGAGACACCTATGTCTTGCTCAACTCTATGTCCAATATCATGTAGAAGAGAATTTGCTGTTACAAACTGGTCAATAATGTTTGTTGAATCTCCTCAAAAATTTTTATTCTAAAATGTAATAGAATCTGTTCTCATATCTAGCCCTAATTTGAACACTTGGATGGCAGAATCGCTCATCTATAGCTGTTTGGTACAGTGGAGAGCTGTATTTTAAGTAGAAGTTTTCTATATATTGTAGTCAAAGCCCTTTGTGTATACATGCTCATTGTCAAATGCAGATCTCATTTTCCCAAGTGTGATTGAACAGATTCAATTAATAATTTTCTGTTCTTTTTATTATTTATTTATTTGGGTCTGGTCATGGGGCCTGAACTCTGGGCCTGGGCGCTGTCCCTCAGCTCTTCAGCTCAAGGCTAGCTCTCTACCACTTGAGCCACAGTGCCACTTCCGGCTTTTTTCTTTTTTCTGCTTATGTGGTGCTGAGGAATCGAACCCAGGGCCTCCTGCATGCAAGGCAAGTCCTCTACCACTGAGCCACCTTCCCAGCCCCCTTTTCTGTTCTTTTTAAAAGACATTACTTTATGCAGAAATTAGTATAAAAACAGCAATTGCTTATAACCTCATCAAGTTTGTTTTTATGTACTCAAATCAGTACTTGGATGTGTGCCTGTTTACTTTTATATATGTACAACAATTTCTTTTAATTTTTATTTTATTGTAAAGTTGCTGTACAGATGGGTATTCTTATATTTACTCTATCATTGCTATTTTTATTTTGTCTTCCACTAGTTGACCTCTCACTTCTCACCACAACTCCTCCCCTCCACTATAAAAAGAAGCATAACTGACACTAATAACCTTTTGTATACCTCTCTGTATCTTTCTCTGGGCTCATAATTGACATCTTTCTAGAATGCCTGCCAGAGAGTACTAGAGTTTCACTTCTGGGTAGGCTAGCTCATAAAAGAGGGGAAATAGAGCCTAAGTAGACATCTATTCCCTTCATCTCCCCACTGTTAGAGCAGTTCTGCTTTTTCCTATTTTGTGGACCTGATCTTTACATGAAGCTGGTGTGTGTGTGTGTGTGTGTGTGTGTGTGTGTGTGTGTGTGTGTGTGTGTGTGTGTGTGTGTGTGTGCACGCACATGCGTGCAGATGCATGCTAGTCTTGGGGCTTGATTTCAGGGCCTGGGCACGGTCTCTGAGCTTTTTTGCTCAAGGGTAGTGCTCTACCACTTGCCACAGCTCCAACTCCACTTCTGGCTTTTTGCTGGTTAAATGGAGATAAGAATCTCATGGACTTTCCTGCCCAGGATGGCTTTGAACTGTGATCCTCAGATCTCAGCTTCCTGTGTAACTAGGATTGCAGACATTAACCACCAGTACCTGGCTATATGGTCTTTTAAAAATTAAAAAAAATTGTTTGTGCTAGTTCTGGGGCTTGAACTCAGAGCTTGGGTACTGTCTTTGAGCCTTTTTGCTCAGGGGTAGAGCTCTTACCACTTGATCAACAGTTCCACTTCCTTTTTTAAAAATGGCAATGCCATTATACCAGCTAATGAAATTTACAGTAATCCTCTTGTTTCTAAAATGAGTTCAGATACAGAGTTCCCCAAATAGTCTGCTTTTTGTACTTAATGGTTTTGGGAAAACTTTCAGCTATAATATATGATTAAAACTTAAAGATAAAATATTTCCTCTGAGTAGCTTTCTTGGGTAGTTTCCTTTAGTTTTGCTAGTTGAACAGCTAGTGGATGTCACTCTACTTGTCCTTGGAGTACTGACAATTTAAATGAAAGTTCTAGTGTGCTCTGCTTCAAACATACCTGGGCTGCTTTCCCTGTTTGAGGTGCATGCCCAAGTTAAAGTTTATAGGAAGAACTCGTTCAAGCAGGAGTTATCGTGTTAACATTTGACTGTAAACTCTTTTCTGTTTCTTGCAAATGGTAGGAAAAGTGGCATAATCTCTTGGCCTCATAATACATGACTCTCCAAAGAGAGACATGTATTCCAGCCCTGGACATGGCTCACTCCGCCTTTAATTTTTTTTTTTAGGCCCTGTTTTGATTTGTGTTAGAGTTTCTTTGGTAGGAAAAAAAATTAACTTCTGTGTCCTATAATGAAAGGTTGAAAAGGATGATACAGTGACATACCTCTTAGGTTTCTGCTCATTTCTGCACAAGTTTATGACACAAGTTCTTAATTTCCCAAGTTTCACATGTGTGAAACTATTGGGAGTTAGTGTTACAATCCTTAACATTTTCTGTATCAGTGCTTCCCCCATAGGGTATTTGAAACATTGTCGCATATATTTTGGAACATTGTAGCATTGCTATACATTTTCCCCAAAGTTTACTGGATTGTATTTTCCCACTTCATTTTGAGCAATGTTTTTCTGTCATAAGACATACACTAATTTTAGAGCTCCACACTTTCTGTAGTAGATGACTACTTTAGCCAGGGTATCTGCAGTTGATACTATGAGCAGCACAGCTGCAGCTATTGTTTTTGAATGGCCTCTTAATACTCCAGGGACTACTTGTTTCCACTTGTTTCTCTGCTTGTAAGTGGGATGAGTACATAGAAAGAAGTTAATTCAGAAACCCCATTTTATTCCAAATGCACATGGATTATGTTAGAATTCATTATAATAGTTGTTTCAGGAAGAGGAGAGGTAAATGTATGTTGTTTTGGAAAGCATGTCAATACCAGTTATGAAGTGACCAGATTGGTTATCTGGCCCACAGATAAAAGAGTGGAAGAAAGCTTGGCAATCCAGCTTTGGGGAAAAGACAAAACAAAACACATGTGAATAAAGGATGAGGCCTCTATAAGCTTCTGATTTGCAACATTTTACAACTGAAAAAATTAGAAACTTGGGATGGAGCAATAGTTTGGGGAAGTGATCCAAGGAAAAGAAGTTTCTTCAGAGTTGTTTTGTGAAATGGTTGGAAGTGAACAGTAGATTGGTGTGGCTGGAATCCAGGCGAGCAGGGGCTGAAGCTGCCTGTAGGCAGTAGCTTTGAACTGAGAGTAAAAGGAAAAGGTTAGGAAGAATGGCAAGAGTTGTGATAACTGAAAGCAATCTAATGTACAACGGGCCACGTAAGGAGACTGTAAGAACAAAAAGATCAAAGATCTATGTCCAAAATAGGTGTCTGGAACTTGAAAACAAGATGTTCAGAAATCTTTCTAATTCAGGGCTGTGGGGCAGCAGTTTTCTATTTGCAGTTCTGCAATGATGCAAAATTGGTTCACAATAAAATGTGACCTGAATGAGGCTATTTATGAACCACATTTATCCCCCTTGGTGTGATTTTAGGCTTGACCTGTAATTATGGCCCAGTGCCTAGGTTTATCTACAGAATTCTTAAAAATTTTAATAACACTATGAAGTTCTAGAAAGCAGCTTTGCTCTAAAACTAGAGCAAAGCCATCAATGTTTGTTTTAATCTTACTTCGCTTCTTAAAGTTTTTCTTGCTTGCAGAGACACAAGTTCATGCAGTCTTTTCCTTCCAAGGTTCTCTGCCTTCTGGTGCTGAGATTGTCCATCTTTGAGTGATAAATATAGGCTTTAGATAGGAGATCTAGCAAGATTTTGGTATTATTTTAAATAATCTAGATGGAGAACCTCAGTCTTTTAATAGCTATTAGAGTATATATATATCTACATATCCATATATATAGATATATATATGGATATGTAGATATATATATATCCCCAAAAGCAAATATTTATCCATATGTGTGTGTATTTGCATTTAGATCTTAAATCCATCTTTATTTTTGTCCAGAGAATAAAATGTATTTTATTTTATTTTTAAATTAACATACATTAAATATACAAGGGGGGATTTCATTGTGACATTTCCATACATGTGTACAATGTACAAAGATTAACATTTTTATTCAAGCATTGTGTTTGATCACTACTTGCTGCTGAGTATTCAGTTGATGAAAACTGATGGGTTCCATACAGAAGTAAATCAATAGTGAAAAGACTCAGAGTTTTATTTTCTTCTGAGCTGCCGTAGATTGACCTATTGATTAAGAATGGCAATTCCTTTGAATAACTGCTTAAAGACAATAATAAAAAGAAAGAAAAAGAAGGAATTTTTTACAAATATTACTGAGGTATAATTAAATACAATAAAATGCAAATGTATATACAAATATAACTACTTCCCTAGTCAAGAATTAGAACACTTCCAACACCCTACACAATTTCCTAGCCTATGGATGACTCTTGAAACAATGAGTTAAGCTGGGTTTCAGGCCAGGTATCCTCTGAGACTGTTTCTTAGCTATTATGCTGTACTTATTCTTTCCTGGCTGAAAGTTTCTTTCCTTTATGTTTATGGTGTGATAGTTTGCCTAGTCTATTTGTGTGTTTATCGGTTATAGGCTGGGAGTAATTTTAGTAGCATCTTCATTGACTTTGGAACCTTGGCACTTTCTTTTATCCTTTCTTCTTAGCACAACCAGAAAGTAGCCAAGTTCTTGCAAAACCTTTGTAGCAGTCCTTAGTCCTTGATTCCTGATGCTTTCATTAAAAAAGTGTTTTATTCATTATAGTATATAAATTTAATCGCTTTGATGATAAAAGTGGTTTTATTGAAATGATAGCTATCCATGAGAATAAGATTCTTTATTCTCTTACCTCATGCAGATAGGTGAGTCTATGCTTATATCTTTGTATGTTTGTATATGTTTTGTGACACTTTTTTTTTTTCTAGGACTTTCCCAGATTTCTCAGAACAAAGTGGCAGTTCTTCTTCTAGCTGGTGGGCAGGGGACAAGACTTGGAGTTGCATATCCCAAGGGGATGTATGATGTTGGTTTGCCATCCCATAAGACACTTTTTCAAATTCAAGCCGAACGTATCTTGAAACTACAGCAGTTAGCTGAAAAATGTTGCGGCAACAAATGCATCATTCCATGGTAAGATGTTTTATGGGAGTGTTTGAACATTGATTGTTTTATAATATTCAAAGTGCATTGATAAGGTGACATGATTTTCTCTCCTTTTATTTCTTTTGCCGTCTTATGCTTTATGCTCTTTGGCAGTTGCCATATCAAATGAGCCATGCCTCCAACCCTAATATATTTCCTATTTTTGCTGATTTCCTTAGGAGTTAAAATTTACTATGTATTATATATGTGCATGTTATATATTATGTTATATATTATATATTGTATATAATATACAATATATATTATATAATAGCTATAGAGATGGCTTAAGCAATATACACTCATCTCTAACTTTTACATCTGTAAGTATCTTTAACAGTACTTGTAGGTACTCAGTAGACTTAGTTCTACTGAATGTACTATGAATTAAATTGCTGATTGAAAATCAGCTTTCTTCTGAAATTAGAAGATGTTGATCTCTGATATCTAGCATTGTTGTTGATATGTTTAATGCCATCCTGATTTGTAATACTTTTTTTTTCTTACTCTGAGAAAGCATTTGGGATTCTTTCTTATCTTTAGTATCCAAATGTTCAGGATGATGTGGTCTGTTATTAGCCACTGCTCTGGGTGCCCCATGGGCTTTCTCAGTCAAACAACTTGTGTCCCTAAGAACCAGATTATCTAGTTTTTGTCCCATTGCCATTACAGACACATCAGACAAAAGCTATGCTGATTTTTTTCCTCTATGGGTCAAATGTGTTAGCTTCTACTTGTGTGCTATGTTCTCAGGACTTCTACTTTGGACAGTATTTGTCTCTTAAGCACCAAGAGATCACAGGAAATTCTGCTGTGTTTTTAAAGAGTATTTGGTTTAGTTTTTTCATCCCTTACACAGAGCAGTTTTGGAAGTTAGTATGTTTTGAGGGGGAAACCAGCTGTGTGTGTCCTACGGTCTCAAGTCCCCAATCTTGTTATTTCATTCCTACGTGGCCAATGAGAGGTCTGTGCCTTTCTTCTCTGCAGCTGTGGTCCGAGGAGTGCAGATTCTTCACCAGTAGTCTGTCCCAGATCAGAAAATACTCTCAGGTCAAGACAGCTAGAGATCCTTAATTCCTCTTTGAAAGATTCTTCCTCCTTGGGACTTTAGTTGTAATCCATATTGCTTCTGGAACTCTCTGATTCCTTTGAAGATATCCTTTTTTGTTTTTTGTTTTGGTATTTCCCCCCCAGCTTTTCTAGCTCTTTTCAAAACAAATACTATCCTACTGGGAACTGTTTTTTCATCTTGATTCTCATGAGATTGTTGAGGGACAACTGTGTTGTAAACAGCCAGCATTCTTCTGTCAACCCTGGCTTCCTACTATCCTGTTGGATTTTTCTTCTCTTTCTCAAGTCTCTTCAAGACTAGAATTTCTATTTTTTTTAATAGAGAGAAATTTGGCAATATCTTTTGTCATTTTCTAAATTATGCTCAAAGTTCAGAATACCCAGAAAGATTTGTTAAGTAGATGTATCTGCTATATTTTGAACACAAAGTTTAAAATACTCAGATTTGTTAAATAGACATATCTGCTATAATAGAAAACCATACTTCTTTTTGTTTACTATTTTTCATATTCTTCTTTCATTCATCAACTAGTAGTTGAGTGCCTGATACTAAATGTTATATTAACTATGCTGGACAAAAATCTCTACTTACATGTAGTTTATGTTCTAGTAAGGCAACATTCTTACTGAAGTTTCTAACTGTGTTATTTAGTTAATTCCATGATGGTACTGAGGCCTGAACTCAAGGCCTTGTGCTCTTGCTTGGCTTTTTGCTAAGATTGGTGCTCTACCACTTGAGCCTTGAGCTACAACTCTACTTCTGGCATTTTGGTTTTTTATTGGATTTGAGTCTCAAGGACTTTTCTGCCCATACTGGCTTCAGACCAAGATCCTCAGGCCTCAGCCTCTTGAAAAGCTAAGATTATGTCATGAGCCGCCAGCACCTGCCTTCTAATTGTGGTTTTCTCCTTTGTCATACCAGTATGAATTAAATTTTTGAGACAAAGCATGTATATTCTTTTGAGATTGTTAATGAATGGTGAACAGAGTTTAGATTCTATTTCAATTTTTTATCAAGAGAATCACTGACATCATTATGTATGTCAGTGATTATTATATCACAGTTCTCCATTTTGTCTATTTAGAGTAAAAGTTACAAATGTAGAATATACTGTGACAATATTCCACATGTTTACTTAAGCCAGTTATAGGTTCTATGCTACAGGACATGGTTAGTTCTGTTATATTTATTTTATATATCAGAATTGATTTCATCAATTTTGCTAAAAGAAATTTCCCATAAGTAGCAGCTAATGAATGTGTCTTCTCCAAGAAAAAGATGAAGGAAGTCAAAATAAACAAATGCTCTCATAGCTATTCATTAGCTTAGGAAATAGATGACACTTTACTTTGCCCTAATTCACATAACACTATTGCTTAGGAAATCTATTTTTCTTTTGCAAGGTACATAATGACCAGTGGCAGAACAATGGAATCTACGAAGGAGTTCTTCACAAAGCACAAGTACTTTGGTTTGAACAAAGAAAATGTGATCTTTTTTCAGCAGGGAATGCTGCCTGCTATGAGTTTTGATGGGAAAATAATTTTGGAAGAGAAAAATAAAGTCTCTATGGCTCCAGGTTTGCAATCATTCTTATTTAATGGTGGCTAAAAATAGTAATGATTATTACTATTACTTTTTAAAAATGTTCTTTTTAGCATGGGCAATTTGGATGTTCAAAAAATGAATATTTTTTATTTTTTTGCAACTTACCAACGATTTTAAAAGCTGCAACTATCCATTGATGGAGCAGAAGAATTTTTTTCTTTCCTTTTTTTTTTAAATAGATGTCTGTCCTAGATAGCATTCAAGATACTCACTCTCTTCTCCCAGTATTTTATATTTGCAGCAGTGTCTATGACTACCTTATTTATTATACATAGTACAAAATTAGAAAATATCTATTATTTAGTTAGTGAGAGTCTTGGCCAGTGTATGTAAAGCCCTGGGTTCCCTTGCCTCGCACAGCAAAAAAGGAGAGAAAAAAAGGCTAAATTACAGTTTGAAAATGAAAAATTCTTACAAATTCTTTTCATTTTTTAAAGAATAAAAAGAATTGTGTAGTGACATTAAATAGAACAGAGAAATAATTTCAGTAGGTAGAGAGAGCACAAGTTCAGAACTTTATGCTATGATTAGGGGCACTGCTTTGCATGGTTCCAGGAAGATCACATGCATTGTAGGTTGTTAATGGCCCCCACTGGAACTGGGGAGCCTGCTGTTTGTATATCCACATACAGTGAAACCGATAGGATCTCAACTACAAAAATAAACCTGTTGACATAGGCATATCTGTGTGACTCTGCACCTAGAAGAAAGACTAAAAAGGAAGAACAGTAATATTAACAGTGGTGCTCTCCAAATCTAGGCTGTTATTTCAGCTTAATTCCTTTATAAATACCTTCTTTTTAATTAATTAATTAAAATTTTATTGTTTATTTATTTATTTATTTTGGTCTAGGGCTTGAACTCAGGGCCTGAGGGCTGCCCCTGAGCTCTTTTGCTGAAAGCTAGTACTTTTCTACTTTTAAGTCACAGCGCCACTTCCAGTATTCTAATGGTTAATTGGAGGTGAGAGTCTCAGGGACCTTCCTGCCTGGGATGGCTTTGAACCACAATCCTCAGATGATCTCAGCCTCCTGAACAGCTAGGATTAAAGGGGTGAGCCACCAAGCACCAGGCCTGAGTGCTGTCCCTGAGCTTTTTGTCTCAAGGCTAGTGCTCTATCACTTTGAGCCACACGTGACTGCCTCTTCTTTTAGTTTACTATTCTTAGTATAAAATACTCATGTCTTCTTATTTTTAAAATAGGTGAGACTGTCAGTTTGGGGCCTATAAATATAGAGCTGATTTGAATTGTATAAATATTAATAAAACTTTAATGAAATAATCATTGCTTGATAAATAATTTTACACTGCACAATGTATTATGGGCTAAGTATTTAAAAGAAGCTGAGCTAAAAATAAATATTTAGTCTTTAGGGTTGCCTGGTTCTGTATTAGTAATGTTAGTAATGTTATTCTGTTCTCTTTAGCTTAGCTAACTGAACATCATACACACTTTTTTTATTTTCTTTTGTCGGTCGTGAGGCTTGAATTCTGGGCCTGAGTTGCTGTCCCTCAGCTCTCAACTCAAGGCAAGCACTCTACCACTGAGCCACAGCACCACTTCCGGTTTTCTGATGGTTTTTTGGAGATAAGAGTTTCACGGACTTTCCTGCCCAGGCAGCTTTGAACTGCGATCCTCAAATCTCAGCCTTCTGAGTAGCTAGGATTACAAGCATGAGACAGCAGCACCTGGCTTCATACACACTTTTTTGACACTTGAATATCCTTATGGATATTAAGTTTTCTTGGTTCAATACAAAACTGTTTCTCAGAGAACATCATCTCAATTTGGAAACATCAGGTTACCCTCAATAGGTTTTTGCTGTGCTAGTTAAGGGCTGTTTTATTTTCCAGATGGAAATGGTGGTCTCTATCGGGCTCTTGCAGCCCAGAACATTGTTGAGGATATGGAGCAAAGAGGCATTTGGAGCATTCATGTCTATTGTGTGGACAACATATTGGTAAAGGTTGCAGATCCACGATTCATTGGATTTTGTATTCAGAAAGGAGCCGACTGTGGGGCAAAGGTAATGTCTTTTCAACTCCAGTGAGACTTTAAATGATCTGTGTCCATACAAACATTCCAGGAGTCAAACTAGCATTGTCGAAATAATTTGAGTATTTTTGAGCCATTCAGCCTTCTAAAGTACCTGAACTGTTCCACTCTTCTTTTTCTCTTTAGTGCTTGCTTGTAGTCACAAGTTAAGTATAAAGTATGAGTGTTTGTAGATGCTCAGACTGAATGAGTGTCATTGGAATGGGATCATTCATAGCAGGTTGTGTTCAAGCAGATGAACCTACTGCTTATCACAAAGTTCCTGGAGTGACTAGAAATATCGTAAGAAATAACAGATTTAGCCAGTATCAGTAATGCACTCACAAGATATGATATTCTTGTGAATAAGAGAAATATGCAGGACAGTTAAAGTAATTAACTTCTGTTGGAATGTTCACAAGCACACTGCTGTTACAATGCAGGGAGGTTATAATGTTGGGTATTATGAGACTCACTTTTTGACCTTGTTCTTTTCAACATCTTTGCATAGTTTGATAGTATAGGAGGCATTCCTTTGTGGAAGCAGACAATATAATTTAGCTGGGAATAAAACACAGGGAACATGCAAACTCTTAAAAATGTTCCAGAGATTGAAAGTATTGATATAAACATTGCTTTTCTGGAAGTCTTTAAATGTATCCCCTATTATCAAATAAAGTATGATACAATCACAATCAAAAGCCCAATGAGACTCTTTTTTGGGGGGGGGGGTCCGGTTGTGGGACCTGAACTCTGGGCCTGGGCGCTGTCCCTCAGCTCTTCAGCTCAAGGCTAGCGCTCTACCACTTGAGCCACAGCACCACTTCTGGCTTTTTTCTTTTTGCTTATGTGGTGCTGAGGAATCGAACCCAGGGCCTCATGCATGCAAGGCAAGTGCTCTACCACTAAGCCACCTTCCCAGCCCCCCCAATGAGACTATTTTGGAAACATTCGACAAGATGATTACAAAGTCTAGAAAATGTGGAAAGATGACTAAGAAGGTATTGAAAAAGGATGATGACAAGGAAAGGAAGAAAAGGGACAATCGTTCCAATGATTATAAATAGAAAGCAACTAGGAGTATGCTATTGGAATCAGAACAGAATGATATAGTCTCAGTAATACATTGGTCAGTAACAGAAATGTGTGTAGTATTCATAAAAGTATGGCAGTAAGGCATCTCCAAAGTAGAACAAAGGTTCTACTTGCTCATCAAACAAATAATAAGACATTATAAGCAGTAATCACTCCACTGTGCATTAAAGTACCAAAGCTTATCTCCCCTATCTGTGTGGTAGAACTCATTATCTAGCTTCTTTCCCCTCTCCCCTTTGCCCCATCCCACTCTATAATGATCACTATTTTGCATTCAAATAGACTTTTTAGCATTCACATAAGAGAGAAAACGTGTTATCTTTCTGTGTCTGACTTATTTTGCTTACTGTAATATCCTTCAGGTCTATCCGTTTTGCTATAAATGATATAAGATCCTTATTTATATGTAGATATGTATACACATAATATAGTGACACATAAACACATATTATTCACCCATTGTAGACATCTAAATTGATTGCATATTTAGCTATTGTGAATAGGGCAGCAGCAAACATGATAACAGATCTCTGTATGCGAACTTCAGTTCCTTTGGCTTTATACTCAGAAGTGGGCTAGCTGGATCATATGGTAATTCTATTTTAATTTTTATGAGGAATCTCCATATTTTTCTGTAAGCAGTTTACATTCCCACCAATCAAGTGTGCAAAAGGTTTCATTTCTGTGTATCTTTACCCACACTTTTGAGTAATAATTAGCATAGCTTGATTAGTTGCCCTAACTTGATCAGTACACATATGTACAATGATTATATCTTAATTATTTTTTAATATTAAGGAGATGGAAAGGCCAACTACTCTGCTTTGATCACTACACATTCTGTCTATGTACTGATTAATCACACTATGCCTGATAAATATATACAAAATGAACTTGGGCTGACCTAGTACTTGCTGTGTGTTGTACTCTGGCCTTGAACTCAAGATCCTCCTCACTCTGCCTCCCAAGTAGTTACAAATGTGTACCACCTCCTGGCTAATCTATCCCATTTAAATAAGAAAAACAAGGTATTATATATTTCAGAGACTAATAATTAGGGAGGGAACATACTATGGTAGTAAAATTCTTTGTAGTACTTATTTAATAACCAATCCTTATTAAAATAATAATTTAAAAATGTAAAATAAATTGAAACATTAATATGTAAATATATCATGGCATTTAAAATCATTTTAGAGCATTTAAATGATTAGATAATTTAATAATGTAATGAGATAACTAGCTAAAAGTAATCTCTTTCCCAAAGCTCATACCAAAATCTCTAGCAAATGGATTAGAAAATTAAGCACAAAGAATGCAACCATACAAGTGTTAGAAGAAAATTCATAATAATTTAATAATTTTCGTGTGCAAGGAAATTTTTTCTACCAAAAGTAGAAACAATATAGTCTTCTGACCAAGAAAATTGAGACTACATAGAAGTTTAAAATATCCACGGCTGGGGATGTATGTAGCTCAGTGGTGGAAGACTCACCCCAGACCTTGGTTCAATCTCTAAATACCACAAGAGAACAAAATTTGAAATATCTGAATTTAAAAGAAAAATCTTCCATAAGGGACATTACATATTCTTGGGGATTTTCTGTTATAATAATGTAATTTCTTATAAATATGTTAGAAACAATTGCAAGAAAGAAAAAATATTTGAATCCTTATCTTGGGATTCATTTCGCCTAACAACAACTTATCTGACCATTTCTGCTTGTCTCAGACATATACTAGTTATTGCAAATAAGGGAAACCATGGGACCTATGTTTCTTTGGGCCTGGCTTACTTCACTTAATAGAATTTTTTCCAAATCTTTCCATTTCCTAACAAATGAGGCAATGTCATTCTTTCTGATGGAACCATAGAATTCCATTGTGTATATATACCACATTTTCTTGATCCATTCATCTACTGAGGGGCATCTCTGTTTTCACTGTATTTGATGTTGGTATAATTTGTGGAGGGGAAGGGAAAAAACAAATTGTTTAAATAGAGATACAGGTGGACCCATTGCAACAATGAGATTATGTTGAAAAATGAACTTTACAACTTTGTTGGGGGGGCGGTAAGCGGGGAAGGGGGACGTGTTGAGGGGGATGGGAAGGGATGGGAAGGGGAAACAAAGGAGGAGGCAATGATACTTGATAAGAAATGTACTCATTGGAAATGGTGCTGTGGCTCAAGTGGTAGAGCGCTTGCTTTGAGCTGAAGAGCGCAGGGACAGCGCCCAAGTCCAGAGTTCAAGCCCCACGACCGACCAAAAAAAAAAAAAAAAATAGAAATGTACTCATTACCTTGCCCATGTAATTGTAACCCCTCTGTATGGTATTTTCACAATAGAAAAATGTAATTTCTCTCTAACTTAATTTACAAATCTAATGCACAAATGTGTCCAGAATTTGCAATCTTTAATTTACCATTAATGTTTTGAGAGACTGAATTTTGAAATCTTATGATACCCCTCTAACTGAAAAAAAAAAAAAGAACTGGTTTAGTTAATCTATTTAAGACTACCTGTCTAATCAAACACATAGAAACTAATAAAATACATTGGATTATAAAGAACTACTAGAGCTAACAAAACTAAAATGTATTTCTGACTATTCCACTTGGTATCACTCTTCTTAAATAGAAACATGTTTTTTTTCTACTATCAATGTCAGATTGAACTTAAATGTATCTGTGTTCTTAGCAGAGTCAGGAATTGAATTTACTTTCTCAGCTCTTACTTTGTTATGTCACATTATAAACTACTACAGTTATGATTTCTTGGGCAGCTCAAAACAACTTTAAACTACTGTGCTAACTGTTGTGAGTGTATAATCACACAGAGACACGAGGGTTAACTGGTCATTCTTCCCCAGCACTCGCTCGCCTCTCTAGGATAAATCCAGCTTCTATATTCCTTGCCTACTCATTGCTTAGTCCTATGTCAGGCATTTATTTCTTCAGCTAATGAACAAATTAACATTCAGATGTAACCAAAAATATCATTAGACTGATAATGTGTTAAAAAAAAAAAAAACTTTTAGAAACATCAGAAAACATTCACTTGCCTTCGTCACCCCTTTTGTTTGAAATAGAGTCTCACTATATAGCCCAGGCTAGCCTGGCCTATGTAATCCCAGGTCTAATTCATGATCCTCGCTGAGATTACAGGTGTGTACTCCCCATACTAACTCTCCTTTTATTGAATGAGAAAATGAAAGTGTTAAAACACATATTTTAAAATATCCGATTTAGTGAGTGATTTATAGTGTGGTAGTAAAATAATTTGCAGTACTTACTCAATAAGCCTCCCGTCTTGATGTATGAGGTTTTTTTTTTCTTTCTCTAATTGAGTTAGAGCCTTGAGAAAAAACTGAAAGAGTGGAGGTAGTTTAGAAAACACAGAACTACAAAGGCAGGTAGTATTGTTAACAGACATCATTTTGCAAAGCAGTTTCAATAACTTTAGTACCTTAGGTTCTTGGTATCTTAGAATTCAATTTACAGAATATTGACTTCTTAATTTTATACTGTGCATCTTTTTTGTATAATATAGACTGATTTCTAACTTTTTGCAGTTTACAAATGCTTTCTTCGGTAATGTAGACTTTAATAAGATTGGGAGATTAATAGTTGTCACAGACCACCTGCAGATTAACATTTAGAAAATGTGCAATGTAAATATGCTTATTTTTATTTTTTCTGGTTGGTTGAGAGTAGAGGGAAATAGGATTGGAAAATGAGATTTGTGAACATTGTTTTAAAAAAGATGTCAATGAGAGGAAGCTGTTCCAAAATCCCCCACCTGGTAACACACCCATTGTGGAGTTGTATGCAGTGAGAGATGATGCTAGCTTGACAGACAGGAAGTGTAAACAAGTTGAAGTTGTTTCATTTTATGTTTCCTCCAGTTGCCTCGATTTACTTGGTAGAAAAATTCCTTCCTTCCTTCCTTCTTTTTTTCCTTCCTTCCTTCGTTCCTTCCTTCCATTCTTTTGTTCTTTCTTTGGTTGTGGGTCTTGAACTCTGGGCCTGGGCACTGTCCCTAAACTCAATAAGTTTCATTGAATACTGTACTCCTTTCAGTGTGGTAAACATCACAGCTCCACAGGAGCTAGGGAACCCTGTAGCCCTGTCTCCAGAGCCGGACTTAGTGCCTGTATCTAATTGCTGTGTAAATGAAATTCTCAATAGTGGCTTTAGTTGAGACTGGCTTTAGTTGAGAAATCAGTTGCTGAAGAAAAGTTGTAAGTTTGTTGGTACAATTTCATATATACTTCAGATACAATTTTCAAACTAGGGACTGGTTTTTAAAAAAGACATGAAAACATGTTGAATTAATTAATCAAAACAGTTTTTTGAGATATTCTTTATTGTTGGCTTCTTGTGTGGGTATTCATTTCATGTTGCTTTGATAATAATGCATTGTGTATAGTTCTTTCATAATTTTCCTCTAAGTATTTAACTTGGGTCAGTGATACTGGGGTTAGATATCAGAATCACTTGTGAATTTTTGGTATTTTTAATTACCTACTCAGGCCTTTTGCCTCTGATTTATACATTCTTTTCTTGCAGCTCCTCATATGTAAAATGATAAAACTTAAGAGTTTTTCAAAGCTCTTAAAAAACACAGAATGTCTAACTTCAAAGAAAATCTAGTATCCAAAATGGATTTTTTGTTTGAGTACAGTTGGAGTGGGAGCCCAATGACTTGCTGGCTTTAACACTCCTAACTCCTATACAAGATTCTTCTAGTTAGAAAAATACTGTATTCTTAATTGAAAAATTGAACATCAGCCCCAATGTTGTAATGAGATGGAGATTATAAAATGAAATGCAAAATGTACTCCTTATGTGTTCTGTCTTATGAATCTTGGAGAAATATAATTTGTTCTCAAATCATTCAAATATAATTGAACTAAATTGAATATTATAAAAATATAGTTTTTGGGAGATACGGACTCTTCAAGTACTTCTAGTTTTACACAGTTTCCGCTGGGCTGTGTACAGATCAAGGTATTTCTGCTCTGGTTTGGTGAAATGATAAATAGGAAGGAGATAATGTTCTTCATTTCCACTTGGAAAGTAGCCTGTCAATGAATGTCAAGATAGATGGTTGATGTATCTAAAGTTAAACTATTTTCTCAGTTCTTTAAAGACAATGTAAGCAAAATGAAAAATGTGGTCTTTGATAAGGCAAATCTTCAGATCTCCAAAGGGTCATTCTATAACGTTTCTTCCTCTTCTGTTATCTTTTTCTGCTGTCCAGGTGGTAGAGAAAACGAACCCTACAGAGCCAGTTGGAGTGGTTTGCCGAGTGGATGGAGTGTACCAGGTGGTGGAATACAGCGAGATTTCTCTAGCAACAGCTCAGAAACGAAGCTCAGATGGACGACTGGTATTCAACGCGGGGAACATTGCCAATCACTTCTTCACTGTTCCATTTCTGAGAGACGTGGTCAAGTATGGACAAGATTGGGCTGTTGAGACATTGTTATTGTTGCAAATTAAGCCTCTGTAGATGGATATTCTAGTCCCACAGCATTCACCTTTCCACTCCCCTTCCCCCACTCACCCAGATCACTTTTATAAGAGGGAATGTAAAGTAAAAACATTGTGATGTTTTTAGTCAGATAAAGCATACGGTGGGACCTTGGTAGAAATCCCTCCCAGTGTATTAACTGGAGTCCAAGGCATTGCCTTGTTCCCAGCCCCTTAGCTGTGCACTATGTTCTGTTGAATCAAAGAAGAAGAAATAAAACTGTTGACTACAATGGAGAGCCAAGTCTGCCTTCTAGGAGCAGAATCAGTATTTCTGGATTGCATCTCAGTTTTAAAACAGCTTCCCATATCATTCTAATTGAGTTGGTTCTAACACTAACATTTGGAATTGAGTGCATGAAAGGAGAGTAAAGAAAGAAGCGCTTGAGACTTGGATGAAAATCAGCATGGCAGTAACACCACGTATAAAATAAGGACTGTTTTATCTCACAGGATTTTAAAGGACATTTTCACTATTAGATTCACGTGATAGTTTTCAGACAATTCAAAATGATTATCTACTTTTTTTTTTTTTTTTAAGATACTGAGATTTGTTTAATTGGTTCATTAGTTTAGGGCCAAAGGCTTGCTAGGCAGGCACTATACCATTTGAGCCATGCTCTCAACCCTTTTTGTTTTACTGTTTTTGGATACGGACTCATGTTTTTGCCCACTTGCTATGTGGACCTCAAGCCTCCTATGTATGTTCACCACCTAGGTGAGATGGCTGGTCTATGTCACCATGCCTAGCTATTGGTTGAGAGGAGGTCTTGCTGAGTTTTTGGTCTGGGTTGGTCTTTTCCTGCTCTTTATCTCCCAAGTAGCTAGGATTATAAATCTGAGGCACTATACCTGATCTTTTGTTTTTATTTTTAATTAGCATGTAATACTTGCATATGTTTATTGGGTACATTGTGATTTGTGAGTACACATACATGTTGTAAACTGATGAAATCAGGTTAATGTTTGTATTAATTCATCTTAGTAGTTTTTAATACTCACCTTGCATAATGTACTCAGAGTTAGCGCAGAGTGAACATTTTATAAAAGATAGAAATAATGGAAGAGGCATTGGTATAAGATGTGTGTGTGTGTGTGTGTGTGTGTGTGTGTGTGTGTGTGTGAGAGAGAGAGAGAGAGAGTGTGAGTACATGGATGTGCTTTTCTAATATATTTACTTTTTTTTTTTTTTTTTTTTGGTCCGGTCGTGGGGCCTGAACTCTGGGCCTGGGCGCTGTCCCTCAGCTTTTCAGCTCAAGGATAGCGCTCTACCACTTGAGCCACAGCGCCACTTCCGGCTTTTTTCTTTTTGCTTATGTGGTGCTGAGGAATCTAACCCAGGGCCTCATGCATGCAAGGCAAGCACTCTACCACTGAGCCACCTTCCCAGCCCCTATATTTACTTTTTGATACAGAATCTTACTATGTATCCCAGACTGACATGTGCCACTTGCATCACCCTCCCCCCCCCCCCAATATTATAGGCATATACTGTAGTGATGTCCAACTTTCTGCTTACTTTTTAATATGAAATCACTTGATTTTTCTTTAAATGTAAGGAAGTGGAAGGAGGAGATATATTCTTTTATATTTAAATATGAACTGAAACTTAAGTATTCTTCACTTCAAAATCTTAATACTGATAGTTGTTGTTTTGTGCCTGGTTGTTATCAATTTTTTAAATGACATTTTAAATCTGGAAAGTGATTCTGTCTTTTCTCCTTTACTTTGTAGTGTGTATGAACCTCAATTGCAGCACCATGTGGCACAAAAGAAGATTCCATATGTGGATTCCCAGGGGCAGTTAATTAAGCCAGACAAACCAAATGGAATAAAGATGGAAAAATTTGTCTTTGACATCTTCCAGTTTGCAAAGTATGCTTTGAATTGCAGCAGTAAGATTAAATATATGTCTTGAAATGTAGCTTTTTTCTCTCTAAGGCAGGGAACTGTTCTGAGGAAATTTTTAAAAATCCCATTCTCTCTCTTTTATCATCTCTATTTTTGGTGGTGCTGTGGTCTGAACTCAAGGCCTTGCACTTACCAGTCATACCTGGTAAGTCATACCTCTAGCAGGAAAAGGTTGAGAGTACATAGTTCATAGTCAATCTGATTGTGAGCATGTACTCTCTATATATTATCATTCTCTAGTATAAAACCATTGCCCCATGAGTGTATGTTCTGAGGTTCCTGGGAATATGGGTTTCTTTTTATCAACTAATTTGCCAAACTTTTATTTTTGGCTAAGAAACTAAAAGCAGAAGACAAAGATGAACAGTTAACCTACTTGGTGTTTAAAATATATCTCCTCTATGTACCTGTTTCAGTGAACGTATTGTATGGCTTATGTAGATCTCTATAAATGTCTCATTTGATGTAAGATACATGTTTCGGAATATGATCAATTTGAAATACAGAAGATAGATTAGCTATATACGATCATTCTCCCTGTATATAACTGATAGTATGATCTTTATGCAATAAAATCTTGAACGTTTCTGCTCTAAAATGAAGTATTTTTAGTTGGAGAGTGAGAGTGATGGTTTTAATTTTATACTGGAGACAAAAATTCCTACTTTCTTTGAACCAGGGATGAGCATTATTTTGTCATTTGTTTGGAACAAGGTGAAGAAAATGTAGC
Source organism: Dipodomys spectabilis (assembly GCF_019054845.1). NCBI lineage: Eukaryota > Metazoa > Chordata > Mammalia > Rodentia > Heteromyidae > Dipodomys > Dipodomys spectabilis. The sequence continues at coordinate 222,291 of NW_024870696.1, read as the reverse complement.
AGTAAATAACCAAGTTTAGTTAATTTGAAAGAAGCTGTGATACAGTTTATTTATTGATTTATTTATCTATTTATTGCCAATACTGGGGCTTGGACTGGGGACATGGGAGCTATCTTTCAGCTCTTTTGTTCTACCACTTGAGTCAGAGCTCCACTTCCAGCTTTTTGCTGGTTATTTAGAGATAAGATTCTCCTGGATTTTCCTGCCCAAGCTGGCTTCTAACTGTGAACCTCAGATCTTATTCAGCCTCCTGAGTAGGTAGGATTACGGATCTGAGCCAATGGCACCCAGCTTCTGCAATCTTATTTAAGAATGAAATCTTCATATGGTTTCACGGCAGGAAGTTTGTGGTGTATGAAGTATTGCGGGAAGATGAGTTTTCCCCACTGAAGAATGCAGACAGCCAGAATGGGAAGGACAACCCTACGACCGCCAGGCATGCCTTGATGTCCCTTCACCATTGCTGGGTCCTCAATGCTGGGGGCCACTTCATAGATGAAAATGGCTCTCGTCTTCCAGCAATTCCCCGGTAAGTCTGCATCTTTTCTCTTTTGTCTGAATGCTTACTTGGACTCTTCCTCTTCTCTTAAATATCCCTAAATAAATTTTTAAAAAGCAAAGTGTATGGGCAGTGCTTGATGTGAAATATCCAGTTTTGCCCATTACAAAGAGAATAATAACTTTACTGTCCATTGAAGAGGAATCTCTTTTTAAGTCTCTATAGTTTTGTTTTGGAAATATATTCATAGATCAGTGAAGTCATTCCTTCTAAATAATGGTCAGAAAGTAGTGATTTTGATGTGTTGTGTGGCTAAAGCTCTAGCACAGGGAAAGTTCCTCAGCTATGAGGGTTGTACATGGGAGGCACCCAGTGCCTGATGAGGTGAGGCCCACCTCTGTTCCAGCCGTGGCATGCCCTAATGAATGCCAGCTGTACTCATCTATCTACGAACTTTAGAAATGGTTTGGATTTCAGAAGCTAAAAACAAAACTGTACAAATCTGAAATAAAGGATTTTTTAAGCTAACTCTTATGTTTTATGATGAAAAGGTTAAGTGTTTATGTACGCAGACAGAAAGCATTCTGCCATGCAGTTTTCATTCTTACAGGAGAAAACTGCAGGCTGCATACACAAAAGCATGACTGCCTCACCAGATGTGGACCCATTGGGCCTTAGAGCTGAATGTGCCACACGGCTTCACAAGGAGCAAATGTCAGCGTGGCTCTCAGGCTCTCAGCCTGCTCTTTGGGTGGGCTGTCCATTGTCAGCAAGCTTGTTCCATGGCATGTCCCATTGTTCTTCTGCTTTAGTTTTGAGAGCATTGAGTTGGTTTTGTTACAGCATCAGGTCTCTTGGGTCAAACTTATGATTAAGTTTGACATGTCATCAGTCAAGTGTGTTTATTATTTGGTTTGTTTCCATTCCCATTAATGTTTATTTATTCCTACATAGCAGTGCTTCAAATGGAAGGTCAGAGACCATCAGAGCTGATGTCAATCAAAAGTAAATATACCAGCCTGCCGGCAGTGCATGGTGATGGGGCTGTGCTTTCTCCATACTAACTGGCATTGTAGTTTAGTGCTCTGCATTTTGGGGTCTGCAGGGAGGATGATTGAAGCTTTGGTGGGGGTGCATTGCTTACTTGGTGGCAGGTATCTGTCTGGTGACACTAACTCCGAATCTCAATGCATGCTGGAAGTGGGGAGCATGCATTACTAAAGAATCTGACCATGGGTGTTTGGGCCCACAGTGACAAATTTGTAGGTGTTATCTAAAATCCAGGGCAGGTTATAGGCCAGGGAGGTTAAATGTGGATCCCAGCTTGCACCTATTAGCAAAAGCAAGAGGCTCAATGAAAACAGCATTCAATTCTTACTTAATTGAATTATGTGCTGTCAGTATAAAGATCAACTGCTTCTGACACATTTGAAATATATAAATTTTTTTGTGCCAATACTGGGGCTTGAACATGGCCTGGGCATGGTTCCTTAGCTTTCTCTGCTCAAAGCTGGTTCTCTACCACTTGAGCCACAGCTCCACTTACGGCTTAATTGTTTTGATGGTTAATTGGAGATAGGAATGGTTTTCCTGCCTAGGATGGCTTTGGACCATTATCCTCAGATCTCAGTCTCTCCTGAGTAATTAGGTTTATAGGTATGAGCCAATGGTGCCTGGCTTAGGTATATATAGTTTTTATGGTCAAAAGGATTATTGTTGAAAATGATTTGGGGTAATTCAGTGTGTCTGGACTTGTTTGAGTTGGATGCAGCAGGACTAAGTATTCTGGGGCAGGATATTGAGTGCCTTAAATGCTGTGAGTTGTTCTACTTGGAGAAAGTGGCCTGTGACTAACCTCAGGCCTTCTGCTTTTATTGGTTCCACAAACATTTGAGACTTTGTACTTGGGAAAGAAGAGAAGACCTGTGACTTGAAGCTGCAAAAGACTAGGTTTTTGTGTACTATATCGTTTTCTAATGCTAGGATTCTTGAAATGACAAATAATGCAACAGTCAAGAATTGTATATATATTGGAAACACTATTTGTTGATGATTATGTTAGATAATCTAAAAAGTAAGAATTTCAAAAGGCTGTTAAATATTAGATTATAACCTAGAATTAGGCAAGTGATGACTTTGCCCTTGACTTTAATTTGGGTGTATTCTTGCTTAAGCACTTTGAAAAGGGAATTTTGGTAACATAAACACTTATAAACATCCCATGAATAGATAAACTGAGCTAATCTAGGAGATTTGGATTGTATAAAAAGAGCAACTACTGACACATGATGTAACTGACTGCTAGATCCATACTGCCTAGTGGAACTTTCTGCAATGAATATTTATCATTATCATTTCTATCTCTCTCTATCTCTGTATATAAATGTTTGATGTTTAGTAGTCATTAGTCACTGATGGCTATCGATCACTTGAAATGTGATTATTATGATTGAGAAGATGATTTTGAAATTTCAATGATTAAAAAAATATATTGAGTAGCATGTGTACCCATTGGCCCAGTAGAGTGGCCAATAGAAACCCCTGCTGCTCAAAGTAATTAATACAATAGAATTTTTCAACATTAGTGGCTGACTTGTCAGATTGTAGTGAAATGCAAAGTATTCAAGGTATGTCCAACTTTTGGAAATGGCAACAAGTTTTTTGTTTTTGTTTTTTTTTTGGTAAGGGCATTATAGATAAATATTGTTGAAATGCTGTAAAGAATTAGTAATAATTATTGCCCCAAATAGTGTTTTCTGACTATGAAAATTCTATGTTAACTTAATGGGGTAGGATTGATTCCATTTGTTTAATTAGAAGAATCTTATTATCTGCAGGCTTCTCAGAAGAAAGTTATTGTCTCTTTACTCTGGTAAGAACTGTAGGAGAAGCAAAATTCTTAACGTATTTTCCCCCTTAGTTTGAAGGATGCCAATGATGTGCCCATCCAGTGTGAAATCTCTCCCCTCATCTCCTATGCTGGTGAAGTAAGTTGCTTTATTTTTCCCCCAATTCTTTTTACAAACTATTCTATGTTTCTAAGCAGCTAAAGGCTGATTTCATATGTTCTCACCGCAAAAGTGGTATTTGAAGAGATAGAAATGTTCATGAGCCAGGTGCTGGTGGTTCATACCTGTAATCCTAGCTACTCAGGAAGCTGAGATCTGAGGATAGTGGTTTAAAGCCAGCCCCCCGCAGGAAAGTTCATGAGACTCTTATCTCCAATAAACCACCAGAAAACCAAAAGTGGTGATGTGATTCAAATGGTAGAGTGCTTGCCTTGAGCTGAAGAGCTGAGGGGCAGCACCCAGGCCCAGAGTTCAAGCCCCATGACTGACAAAAAAAAAAAAAAGAAATGTTCATGAACTGGATTCTATCACAATTTACATTTTCTGAAACAACATCAATATATACAGTTATTTATCAGTGAAAATAACCTACCTGGGCACAGTGGCTCATGCCTATAATCCTAGCTACCCCCAGTCTTAATGAAAAATCTGGGTTTGATGCCATACATGTATCATTTTAGCTACAAGGGAGGCAGACAATAGCAAGATTTCAGTCCAGACTGATCCCAGCAAGAAAAATGAGACTGAGAAAATAATTACACTGAAAATAGCTAGGGACTTGGCTCAAGTGGTAGAGTGCTTGAGACAGGCATCTAAATACTTCTCTTTGACAATTCCTACTAGGTCTTTGCATCTGTCCTGTAAGTGAGTTAGTTGTCACTAACAGAAATGTAAAGTACTTTGTCCCTTTCACCTATCTACTCAATTGCAATAGGCTTTAAATATATATAGTCAACTGAGTGCTGGGGGTGAAGGCCTATAATCCCAGCTACTTATAAAGCTGAGATCTGAAGATCATGGTTCAAAGCCAGCCTAGGCAGACACATCTTGAGACTCTTTTTCCAGTTAACTGGCAAAAAGACTTAAGCTGTGGCTGAAGTGGTAGAGCACCAGCCTTGAATTAAAAGGCCTGAATTCAAACACCAGTTTCCAGGATACACACAAACACCAACCCCCTCACCCCCACTAAAAAAAATCCAACCCCCTACCAAAATAACCCCAACAACTCAAAACAACAATATATATGTGTATATGTTTGTCTGTGTGTATATGCATATATGTATATGTGTATACATATATATATGTATATGTCACCCTTGCCTTTTTTTGATAAATTATCTTTTAGTGCTGTGAAAATTTACTTTCAAAGAACCTATTTTGTTCTTAAAATGCTGCATTTAAAACCCAGGGATTTGAGAGTGTCAACTGTTGTATTTTTTTCTGGAGTGGCTTATCATTATTGTTCCATTGTGGTATCAGAGATCATCATCTTGCGAGAAAATGAACTTAATTAGGCAATGATGATAGAAAAGATAAATGTCATTAACTTTAGGAATGGCATCATAATCTCTTCACTAGCAGGTGAAGGCCCTGGATTTGATTCTTAACACTAAAAACAACATCAACAACAAAATAAAAAGAAGACTAACATCAGTCAGAGTAACTTCCTTTTTTACAATTTATTTTATGCCAATCTAAATTACCATAAAGTCTAATCACATGTTAATATTTTTGTCTTTTAAAATTATTATCTTAACCCAATCTTTGATGTTCATGCTTTTAAGTCTATTACCACTCTAGGATTACCATTTTATGACAGGCACTTACTACTTTTCTAACTGTATTTCATTTCAATCTTTTTTGTTTGTTTGTTTGTTTAGGGAATTGAAAGCTATGTGGCAGATAAGGAATTCCATGCCCCTTTAATCATTGATGAGAATGGAGTCCATGAGCTGGTGAAGAATGGCATATGAACTGTATACTGAGTTCTACCACTAGAAGGAATAGCTTTTATTTTTGATAGACAAACTGTGAACTACCGGACTTCTGGAAGATTGATATTTGAACACTCATGGGGTTTCATAATTACTACAGACTTCCTAAGATCTAGACAACTGAACTGCAGATAGCATTTTTATGATCCAATTCAATGAAAGTCTTATTTATATTTTTTAATTGTATGATTTTTTTCAAGCCAAGGAAAACGCTGGCCATCCATGAAATTTCCTACAGCTTAACTCTTAGGTTGTTCAACATCCCTTTACTTGGAGCTGGAACCATTTGTTTGGAGTTGTACATAGTAATAATATGTCATTGTACATGTCAGAAAGTTTTTATGGTACTAAATTTTGTTTTATTTTATCAGGTATTAAACTTTTTTAAGAAAATAATTGGACATCCAAATAAACATTCCTTATCGTGTCTGGGGTATTATTTGTACATTGAAGAAATTATTCCATGAGAAAGATATGAAACTTGCAAAGAACATTGAAATAATGCCCAAAAAGAAATTGGTGCTTCTGTGCCACATCAAACTGTGTTGGCAGCAAATATCTAACTCTGGCTTTAGTCTTCTGCCACCGTATAATAGCTCTCAACCAAAGGTTTCCTGCCCCCACCAATGGACAGTTGGCAATGTCCGGAGGCATTTTTGAGGTGTCATACTGGGAGAGTGGGATTGCATTTTGAAGTGTTGCTAAACATTTCACAATGTATGGGATAGCCTTTGACCATAGGGGAGTCATCTTCCCCAAGACATCAAGTGTCAAAAGCTTAGGCTGGCCTCATACTTCTGCCATGATAATGATGGAGCATGACATACCTATTAGAATACCTAGAATTAAAAAAAAATGAATTGTGCCCCAAATTGGCAAGGGAATAGAATGCTCATAGATTGCTAGTGTCAGGATAAATGAGACAACTGTGCTGGAAAATGGCTTGACAATTTCTTTAAAAAATTATACATAAATTTAGCATATGTTTTAGAAATAATAATGGAAGAAAGAAACCAGACACAGAAGAGTGCACATTATATTATTCCAACCATGATGATCAGATACCAGCAAACCAAACTCAGGGTAGAGGTCAGAATAGTAAAGCTATATGGAAGGGATAACGATTTGCGTGAAGACTACAATGGCTCCCCCTCTGTGCTGTAAATATGTTGTGTATTCACCCAAACATGAGAGACATTTGCAAAAAGCATCGAACTGAGCGGTTAGGATTTATTATTCTTACTCTTCAAAGTTATACCAGAATTAGGAAGAATTATTTTTTACCCTACATGCATTATGAAGACTACATTAGAAGGTAACTAATCAAAGATGGAGTTTAAGTAACTTACTCAAAGTTTCATAGTAGGTGTCCAAGTCTGTTGTGCCTTAACAACTTTGTTTTTGTCTCAACTCCTAATCCCAACAGATTCTTTGTGTACTAACTAGAGCTTTTGTAAGAGCCAAGGTATGACATCGTGCTTTACAGTTACTCTAAGCTCTTCAAGCAGAAGAGGAATATTTTGCAATCAGCACCTCGAGGGAAAGGCAGGTTGGCAAGAGTACTTTAACCCCAAAGTGATGATGACCAGGGCCAGATGGTTGTACCCAAGGCCATGCTCAAGTTAGAGCTAAGGGAATCATGACAAAGTTGTGCAACACCAACCATCCCAAAGCCAGTTATTGTTCTGGGCTTCAGATACATTTCCTCATTTATAGGGAAGTTGTGGAGGTTGGTTATAGGGAACAGTAAGAGCAGTTCTGGGAACAGTTGATCCGCATTTGAGAGGATTGAGCTATACTTAGTCAATTGTTTCAGTGGAAAAGTTTCTCTCATACTCTCTGTTTTCCTTTTTTATATTTTTAGCACATGTCCATCTACTTCGCATGGAAGACATACTGAAGGGCAGTATATCTGGCAGACTGAGTTCGGCCATGGTCAGACTGTCACACTGACTTGTTAAGAAATGGAAAAGAAACCTTGATAATTTGCCTCTCAGAGTTGAGAAGATAAACAAACTATAGCCTACATACTCTGTGTTGCAAATGTAAGGTGAAACTCAGTTTCTCCAGGGAAGACTGTCCTGTTTTATGATAGCCAGGTTTTAATTACAGAAACAATATTCAAATGGAGATCTAACTAAAGGCCCATAGTACACTTTTTTGTTTTGTTTTGTTTTGTTTTTTGGTCCAGTTGTGGGGCCTGAACTCTGGGCCTGGCCGCTGTCCCTCAGCTCTTCAGCTCAAGGCTAGCGCTCTACCACTTGAGCCACAGCGCCACTTCTGGCTTTTTTCTTTTTGCTTATGTGGTGCTGAGGAATCGAACCCAGGGCCTCATGCATGCAAGGCAAGCGCTCTACCACTGAGCCACCTTCCCAGCCCCCATAGTACACTTTTAATGAACTTTTATTAGGAAAAGTCTTATTTTTGTTTCGCCCTTCATGGCTCAAATCCAAATATCATTAGCCTTCCAACAGTGATTCATCAGGGCTTTTTTCTAGAACTTTCTAGAATCATTTACAATATAACTGCAGTCCTTCATGCCTTTCCTTATCTTACCCTAATCTGCCCAGCAATCAAAAGAGGACTGATATAAGCAAAACTTGGGTTTCTAATATATCAGGGTAATATCTCACACCCTGGAGCAGGATGTATTGGTCAAACATGATTTTATGGTTTGAATTCAACGTTTTCTGAATATAGTATCGGCTGTTTGCCCGTGAGTCAGCGGCCCCACCATGGTAACTGTTCTTTGTGGCCTTTGTAGTAATGGTGATTTCTGTACAGTAGAGGGCAGTGTAAACAAATGTTTGGGACTTAGCTTCTCAGCTTTAGGATAAAATGGGAAGCAAGGCCCGGGAAAGTATACACACAGGATGTCAGCTCGCATACCCAGGTTCCCACTTGCTATCCCTTAGCATTTTGGAGTAGGGGAGAAGCTGTTGTCACTGTCCCCACTTGCAGGAGACCCGAGTATTTAGTCTGAGTGTTTCACTTTGCTGACAGAAGTTGAAGACCACAGAAAAGTGACTCCCTCAAGGTTGCACTGCTAAAGCTCAGATTAGATTCTAGGTCTGAGCCAGAGCTCCTTGTGTGGGTAAAATGATGGGAACGATAGAGGAAGGTGAAAAGTGAAGAGCCCAGGATTGAGGACTAGCACAGATGGTAGGAATTAGTAACATTTATTTTTAATATTATCTTTCCTATATTTTACTCCAACTAAAGTCACAAAAAAGATGTGCATTAGGGGTATAGCTCAGAGGTAGAACATGTACATAGAATACACAAGGTCGTTTAGTACATAGCGGCACACATATACACACACAAGTTGTGTGACAAATTCACTAATACTAAAATATTTCTTGATATTTAATTTAGCATGTTACCTTTCTGGTGTTTAGCAAATTAAATGATAATGAAGTGCTTATAATATAAATCCTGATGTCTTGCCCCTACCCCAGCTCAACCTTCCCTAAGTTGGGTTTCAGGACTTTAAATTCGTGTAGCTTTTTCTTTTGGTGGTGTTAAATTTGAGACCATGTGTTGTTAGGGTTTGGTTGCCGCCTTGTGCTGCTACGGAGGAGGGGAAAACCATAGGAGGTGGAACTTAGGGGAAGGAAGTCAAGTCATTGGTACCCTTGAGTGGAGTATTGGGACTCTGGCCTTCCTCTTCCCGTCTCTGTCTCTTTCTTTGTCTCTCTGTCTCCCCTGGCCCTCCTCTCTCTTCCTTGCCACCCTGATGTGAGCAGCTTTGCTCTATCACATGCTCTCTAACTCTATGATGTTCTGCTTCATCTCAGGCATAAAACAACAAGGCAAAAATGCATCATGGGCTGGAACCTATGAAACTGTGAGCCGAAATATTTCCTCCTTTCCTGCATTTTTCAGTTAATTTGTCATAACGAAAGAAAGTTGGCTGATAGGTATTTTTAGTATTTCCATGTATTTGTTTTTTATGTATATATTACTATGACTTACTAATTCATAAATTTTAGTGTAAGCTTCAGCCAAAAGGAGACCATCGCTTGGTTCAGGCAGAAAAGCGTTTATTGGGGGGAGAGCATACTGCTGGCCTGTACAAGACAGAGGCATGTGGGGTGCGGGTGGGGTGCAAGGGATGCAGAGGAAGGGAAAGAGAAGGGAAGAGGGGGAGGGTCAAGGGGCAAGGGAAAGGCTGCCAGGGACCAGGAGCAAAACAAGGGGGAACTGATGATGAAGAACAATAGATAAGAGAGAGTGGAGAGGAGGTGTGATCTAAGAGAAGACCTCACAGCCGGGGGACCTTCCACTGCCCCCAGGTATACCAGTTACCTGGATTATGTTAGAAATACTGGGTGGGGACTTCTAGGGAAGGAGCTACAAGTGCACCCAGGAAGAACAATGGGGTAGGGACCATTCCCCCCCGAAGAGAGATGATTAGCTTTCTGTTATGGTTAGATGGAAGTTCAGACTTTTACTTTTTCTTATTCATCCTCTTTCCTCCATCTTCCCATTGTTTGCTTTTGGTACCTTTGTGAAATTTTTTTTTTTTTTTTTTTTTTTTTTTTACCACAAATGTGCAAGTTTATTTCCAGATTTTCTATTCTGTCCTCTTAGTGACAGAATTTATGAAACATATGTTCTAAATAAGTCGATAATTCTGAATCTACTCTGTCTTCCTAAAATTGCTTAATTACTTTTCACCTCCCATGGAGAGTGAGCTATATTCATGACTCATTCCCAAAGTTTCCAGTGCAGAAGACAGCATTAGCAACTTTACAGAGGAGTCTTGTGAACTCTACCTTAACCCAAGAGTGGAATGTTAACATCACTGTTGTCATCCTGTGGATGCGATCTGTCACTCCCTCACCACAAGAAGGTCATTTCTATGTTATTCATTCCACAAAATAAATCGTGTCATTGTTATGAGGAAACCAGCAGACAAATCCAGTCATCTTATAGGATTCTTGGCAGAACTCCTGAAAACTAACTTAAATCATGAAAACCAAGACAAGATTGGAGAGACTTCATGAACTAGAAAAGGCTGCAGATGGCAACAGCTGATGCAAAGTAGCCCCCAGTTGGATGCTGCATAGACAGAGAACATTCATGGAAAACCTGACAAAGTCCAAGCAAATATAGACTTTAGTTCACACAAAGCCCCAATGTCAGTTTTTAGTTTTGACAAGCATGAGATGCTTATAAGGGGAGAATAGAGAAAGGGATCTGTGGGAAGACTCTGAAATATCGTTGTTACTTGGTTGTGTGTGTGTGTGTGTGTGTGTGTGTGTGTGTGTGCATGCATGTGTGCCAGTCCTGGGGCTTAAACTCAATACCTGGGCACTGTCCCTGAGCTTTTTTGCTTACTGCTAGCACTTAAGCCACAGCTCCACTTCCCCGCGTTTTTGGTAGTTAGTTGGAGATAAGTCTCATAAGTTTCCCATCCCAGTTAGCTTCAAATCTTGATCTTCAGATCACAGTCTCCTGAGTAGCTAGGATTACAAGCATCAGCAGCACTGACACCTAGCTTCTTTGCTACTTTTATGAGGTTTCCATCATTCCCAAATGAGAAGTTTAAGAGGAAAATAATTTAAAAATACAGTAGAAACAATGTTATTTCTGTAATTTATACTGCGGCAGTTTGTGTATCTTTCATGCTCTGTTCTCCTTACTGCTTTTGAATACATAAAGTAAATAATTTTTCTATCACTTCAAAATGTACACAGAAGCATGGAACTTCTCCATGTCTCTTAGCTACCAATGTCCAAGAAAGGCTAATCCATTCATTCATGACACTCACTGCACTCATTACATTCACTCATTGGTATTTGCAGAATCTATAGTCATCTCTCACCTAGCTAAAGCCTCTGGAACACCAGCTCTGTGCCAGTTGATGCTGTGTCAGTTGATGGCAATAAAATGCAGGAGAAAATAAAGGCCTCTTTCATTGACCTTTCATCGTGCATTGAAAAAGTTTGTGCATTTCTGTAGGACTTAGCATGCCAAGTATTCTTTGTCCGCTTAGTTTGGGGAACTGCTCAGAGGTTTTCTTGGTTCTTCAAGTCACACCGTATAGGGAGCCACCTGATTCCTTTTCCAGTTCCAAGTTACACATGCTTGAGAGATGCAAGCAGCATCCATACCCACAAACATGGACCCCACCCGGCAGCTTAAAGGCACCCAAACAGGAAGAAATTCTCAGAAATACTGAGAAATAGAAAGCATACCCAAAGTTGCCTTTTCTCGAATGCAGCTGCTACTAAGGTGGTAGGTATTTTTCTTTAGACATTTTTTCCCTGATGTACTTTAAACAATGTTTATATAATTACACCATTATTCCATATTATTACTTAGTATTCATAAACCTAATTTTTATTTGCTGATGAATTTGTTAGTTTAATCTTTCACTTAGTGTTGAATAGTAATACATACATACATACATACATACATACATACATACATACACACACAGATATTTAATGTACTCTGGTCTGAATTCAGGGTCTTACACTTGCCAGGCAAAAATTCTACCACTTAAGCCATAGCCATAACTCTTTTTTGTTGTAGATAAATTTTTCTCCCCAAAATCTTAAGCAACAGTCTCAGAAAAGGGGGGATGGAAATTAAACTTCCTGAATTCTTATACACTTTGTTTTCATCTTTGATAAATATTTGGGCCTGGTAGATCATTACAAGACTAGAGGAATTTTTCTTCAGCACTTGAATGGTTTTTTTTCATTATGTTCAAACATCTGGTACTGTGTTTTTGGCAATTGCATTTGTCATCATGATTATGTAATTTAATACAAGATTATGCAAGTAATGGGAAAATGGTACTGTTAAAGAAAAATCTGGTATCTATTTGATTCTTATTTGTAGGTATAGGTAGACTATTACTACTCTCTAGAAGAAATTTCACAACATCATGCCTAACAAAGGGAATGAATCCTAGTAACTACCTCTTTCTGATGGGTCATTTTTAAAATTAATTCACAAATTGATTATGGAAAATTTAAAATATAGTGTAATGGGTCTACACAAGTTCACAGACTTCTCATCAACAATAGGGATCCAGTTTTGTTAATTTTGTTCCATCTGATTTTCCAGTTTTCATAATCCAGTTAGTTAGAAGTAAATCTACACTCACAAATGCCTACGAATAATCCAAAGATTAAAAAATATATTATCAAATATCTAGTGTAAAATACTTTTCCCTAGTTTTCTCTTTTTGTATATGTGTATGTGCGTGAGATTGCTCCAATCAGAAGTCAAATAAAATCCATTCATTGTAATTAATTTTTAATCTTGAACCTAATTTAATCAAGAAACGTCCCCTTTCCGCTGTATGTCTCCTTATGTCCTTTTGGCAACGTATTTGTTTTAAAAAGAAGTGGTTCCCAGAGTTTACATGTGATTGCATCCTGTTGAAACAAATCCTTTTGATCTCTGTGAATTAGAGTTAGACGTCGAGGCCTAATTAGATTTTATTTATTTGTTTGTATGTTTGTTTACCAGAACATGTCACAAATAGTTTCTGTCAGGAGGTACATAATCTCTCTCTTTCTCTCAGATAAGGCCATTGCTTTGGTAGAGCCCTTTAATTTGAAGCTGTGCTAGAAAATACCTTTCACTATTTCTTCTCCACTTTACCTTGCTTAAGTTTTGAGGGAACACTGTTTAATTAGAACTTTTCCATTTTGCATTTTGCATTCTTTTAAGCATGCTATTATTTTCTGTCTCTGAATTTTGCTTCACAGCCATACTTTTTCTAATTTTAGTATGTATAGAGTTCTACTGAAATATATTTTTCCTCTATATTCCTTTATGATAGCATCCTATTATTATTTTATCAGATGTAGTAGCTTCTCACCTCTGCCTTTCAGAATGCTTTTATTCCTTGGATTTTATCAATTTGCTCCTCGATCTACCTTTCTACTTCTCCGATTTGATTTTTTCCTTTTCCTTACACGTATTTCTCAAATGCCGTTAAACCTTAAGAGTTTTGCTTTTAAGAGGAAGTCCAGACAGTTTCCTGGGAGTTCATTTGATCTGTTTTACTTCAGTGTAGAGACGCAAGGAAGAAGCTCTTCAGTAGTAGCACTTCTGGGCTGCCATTACATGAGGTCTATCTTAATGAATGTTGCTTTGGAACAAATTTCAAAACCAGGAAGTATGAGTCTTCCACCTTGATGATGATGATGGTGATGCTTATGTGTGTATGTGTATATGTTTAAATTGTTTTGGCTATTCTGAGTCTATTTCATTTCCATTGAATTTCAGGACCTGTTTGCCAACTCCTGAAGAGAAAACAGGCTGTTGAGAATTTGATGGGAATTGTGTGGAAACTGTGCATCAATTGCTACTTTAGTACTTGTTAATTACTTTGATCCACACATATGAATATATTTACTTAGGTCCTTTGGATTTGTGTGTGTGTGTGTGTGTGTGTGTGTGTGTGTGTGTGTGTGTGTGTGTGTGTGATGGGGCCTGAATTCTGGGCCTGGGCACTGTCCCTCAGCTCTTCAGCTCAAGGCTAGCGCTCTACCACTTGAGCCACAGCACCACTTCCGGCTTTTTCTGCTTATTTGGTGCTGAGGAATCATACCTAGGGCCTCATGCATGCAAGGCAAGCACTCTACCACTGAGCCACCTTCCCAGCCCCTTTGGATATTTTTTGAACAATTTTTTGCAGTTTTCTGTGCATGAATCTTTGCAAGTTGTTTTTACACTCGTTTTGAACAAAAGGAATGTATATACCTAAGTATACTTAAGTATTTTATTTATTTTTATATTTTTGCTAGTATCAAGGTTTGATTCAGGGCCTCCAGCTTACTTGGCTTGCTCACTCACTCTTGGTGCTCTACCACTTGTTTCTCAGTTGTAGTTATAATAGTATTCTGGTATGTATTCCATAGGATCTTCTGTAAGTGAGATCATGGCATCTGAGAAATCTTTCTTACTGATCTAGTTTTCTTCTATTTCTCTTTCTTGCATATTTTTGCATGTAGGACCTTCAGTGAAACCACGAAGATGGACCTCTGAGTGTTGTTCCGGTCTTAGGGGAAAGCCTTCAGTCTTTCACCATTGATTTAATGTTAACAGTAGATTTTCAAAAATACCCTTTGTCACTTTGAGGAAGCTGTCCTCTCTTTCTAGATGGTTGACTATTTTTATCATGAAGGTGTTGGGTTTTTTCAAATGCTTTTTCTGCATCGAGATGGCCATATGTTTTTTCCCCTTTCATTTTGTTAATGTGAAATGTTTTATGGAGTAATTTTTATGTGTTGAATCACCCATGTATTCCTCATAAAATGCCACTTGGACACAGAATATAATGCTTTTAACATGCTGCTGAATTCAATGACTAGCATTTTGTTGAGGATTTTTATGTCTATTTTCATAAGGGGCATAATGCTTTCTTTCCTATGGTATCTTGTCTAGATTTATCAGAGTGGTGCTGGCCTCATAGAGTGTTAGGAAATAGTCTTTTCTCTTCCACCTTTTGGAAATAGTTAGAAAGAACTAGCTTAAATTCTTCATCAAATGTTTGGTAGAATGCACCAGTAAAACCTTATGAGCCTGGGCTTTATTTATGGGTAGTTTTTAAGTCAAAAATGCAGGTTTTTTTTTTTTTTTTACTTAATTATAGGTCTGTTCAATTGTTTATTTCTCCTTCAATTGTGTTACTTTGAGTTTTTCTAGAAATGGTACATTTGATCAAGGTTGTATAATTGTTTACATTATATTTAACAGCCTCTCTCCCTCCTCCTCCTCCCTGCCCCCCAAACACACTTTTTGAGGTACTGGTAGTTTGAACACAGAGCCTCATGCTTCCTAGGCTGAGCCATGACTCTAGCTCTGATTTTATACTAATTATTTTCTAGCCCAGGCATGCATGTGAACTGTGATCCTCCTAATTTTAGACTTCTCATCATTGCTAGGATCATAGCCCCAAATCACTACATGTTCCAAATATTATAGGCATGAGTCACCAACATCTGGCTATAGATACATTCTCAAAGATACAAATGTGGTTGTCAGGCTCATTATTAAAGTGAAGTATTGAAGTCTCAATTACTTGTACCTATTTCTCCTTTTAACTCTGTGTGTCTTGGCCTTATGAACTCTGGAGCTCTGTTGATAGGTATATATATATATATATATATATATATATATATATATTCATAATTATGTCTTTCTGATAGACCACTGTATTTGTAATTATAAAATGTGCTTCTTTACTTCTAGCAACATTTTAATTTCAATTTTTGTTTGATATTGATATAGCTTCCCAGCAGTCTTTTAAATTATTGTTACCTGGTGTAGCTCTGAGAATGTATCTTACACTCTCAAACTACTGTTTGTTTGAATCTGAAGTGTTTCTTACAGAGAGCATGGAGTTAGATCATGTTTTTTTTTAAACCCGTTATAATCTCATCCTTTCAATTAGCTGTTTATTTACTTAATGTAATGACTAACAATATAGGATTTACACCTGTCACTTTGTCATTTGTATACTGAAATATTTTCTAGTATAATTATAATTCTCTTGTTTTGCTTTACTATAGATATTGAGTTTTTAAAAAAAATGCCCTTGGTTTTGATTTTCAACTATTTCATGAAAGTTAATGTCCACTTAATTTTACTATATAAGAAATAATGTTTCACTATGTTGAAAATGAACTATACAACTTGTGTGGGGAGGGTATAGGAAGGAGAAAACTAGGAGAAAATGAGAGAAGGGGTAGCACTGTTCCAAAAGAAATGTACTCATTTACCTGACTTACGTAACTGTATCTCCCTCTGTATATCACCTTTACAATAACAATAAAAATGATAGCCAGGAAAAAGAATAATATTTATTATCCTATCCTTTCTATTATAATCACATAAAAATTATGTTTTTATACTTGAGCCCAATAACTCACTTTGTAATTATTGATTTAGACAGTTATCTTCTAAATAAGTTAGTAGTAGATGAAAAAGATTAAACCAAAATGTACCCATACCTTTTTATATTTGTGTTAGTTGTACTAGTACTTTTAATTTGTCATATGCATTTAGGTCACTATGACTAAATCCTCTTGCTTGAAAATAACTTCTTCTAGCAGTTCTTGTTGAAGTGTCTGTTACTAAAGAATTCCTTCCCTTACAAAAACCTGGTAAAATCTTAATTTCTTCTCCAGTTTTGAGGCAAGTTTTTCTGGACGTTGAGTTCTTAGATTTTGTTCTTTCAGCACTCGAGTCCATTTCTCGTTGCCTTCTAACCCCTGTGGTCACTGGTGAGGAATCAGCGTCAGTCCTGCTGAGATTCTCTTTTATGTGGTTCATTTTTTTCCTATGATGATTTTTTGATATTATCTTTAACTCTTGGTTACTCAGTTATGTGATTAGACTGTGCATTGAGAACTTGTAATTTTATTTGAATTGCTGTTTATTAGACTTCTTGGGTGTGCAGAGTAATAGTTTAAACCAGAAATAGGATGTTCTTGAGGGACAATTTGTCCATATATTCATTCTGCCATTTCTCTTATTCTAGGACTCCCATTATATATCATTTACATGGGCACGGCCTTTAGTCTTAGTTCCTTTGTTAATATTTTTTCCCTCATATTTCTTAGGCAGGATAGTAACAATTGTTCTGTATTTAAATTCAATAAAATCTTCTGATGAACTCACAAGATTTTTTTTTTCTTGTACTAGAGATTGAACTCAAGGTTGAGTCATGTCCCCATCCTTCTTTCTCTTGTGGTTCTGATGGGCTCTGGGTGTGTTCTGGGTGCTCCTTCAATGCGCTGGCCAACAAATTACAAACTCCTTATTCTTCAGTTTCTACTCCCAGAGCCTGAAGGTTAGCCAGAGGTGAGAGTAGATTTTTTTTTTCTTTTTGTATCTTTCTGTAATACTTTGAGACTCACACAGTTTTGGCCTTTCACATACTCAGGAATGTACTGGGCATTTTCAAAGTCATTATGAATATGTCATTAGCCAAGTTTTCCTTTTGTTTTGAGGGCCAACCTCTTTGCCTCTACTGGTCTTGCCACCCTACGCTACAGCAACAGAATATCATTGCCACTGATGAATTTAGACAAATACACGGATGCTAACATTTCTTTCTCAGTGACATGTGAGTCAGGCTAAATAAAGACAAGCCAGGTATGATGGAAATAATTCGCAGATCCTCACGCTACTCCTGTTCCTTTAGTGGCTGATAGACAGCTGTCTTCCTCAGCAACAATGGTGTTGGAACTGCTATTTTTAAAGGATACTGCAGAATGGGGCAGAAGAGTCCAGCAAAATGAAAACTTCACAAAGCTCATTGTTGTTGCCCAGTTCTAGTTGTTTTGCTTTAATAAATACTCCAAATTGCTGCAAACTTTTGGTTATTTTTCAGAGTTCTTAAGGAGTTAATATTAATAATTTTCTTCTGCTTTTAGTTTACAGGGTAGATTTTCAGAGGCACTTACTTCTGCCATTCTGCAAATATTCTGTCTTTTCTGGACCTTCACAGCGACCTCAGTGGAGAAACATATAACCCATGTGAACAGATTATCTTGAAATGGCTATATTGATTTTGTTTTGTCGGTTGTGGGGCTTGAATTCAGGGCCTGGGCACTGTCCCTAACTTCTTTGTGCTCAAGGCTTGTTCTCTAACACTTTGATCCATAGCACTACTTCCAGTTTTCTGGTGGTTAATTGGAGATAAGAGTCTCACAGGCTGGCTTTGAACCACAGCTCTCAGATCTCAATGTCCCGAGTAGCTAGGATTACTGGCGTGAGCCACTGGTACCCGGCTTTAAATTGATTCTTAAAAACGGAATTTTCTAAAAAAAAGAATACACCAGAATCTGATCAATTATACAGGTTTCTAGGTATTTGCACAGTGACACCAAAGGAGGATATCCTTAGAAGAGAATCACATAGGTGCAATAGCTCTGTGCATCTGACCATATAATATTTATTGACATGAACCCCAGGAAGTGGAAATGAATTTTCTTCTTTGTTGCTGTTTTTGTTTTCATTTCCTTTTGTCTTGTTTGTACATTTATCTGTCTTTGGGAGAGCAAGGGAGGACACAGAAATGGTGGTACAAAGGTCAACAAATGCAGCCCTGATACTCTCTAGACATGACATAGAAAATGAACTATACAACTCGTGAGTAGAGACAGGAGGGAAAAACTAGGAGCGAGCTAGGGAAGAGATGACATTTTTCAAAAAGAAATGCACTCGTTATCTGACTAATGTAATTATAACCCCTCTGTATATCACCTCTACAATAATAATAAATGAATGACAATCATTGAAGTTTCTTTTGGGCATGGTGGAGTGTACCAGCACTTGAGAGGCTGAGACAGGAAGACTGTAAGTTTGTAAGTTTGAGGCCAGTCAAGGCTATCTAGAGACTTCGTCTAAAAAAATTGAATTTTTGTGATCAATTTACTTCCTGTAAGATACTAGCCACAACATGTCTTACTGAGGAAGATTATTTTATAATCATCTTTTAAGGTTTTAAAAGAGGAATCTTTGCTGAAAAAGAACACATCTCCTGACTGATCCACAATAGCTTTGGTTTTTGAAGACAACCTCAAACTGGCAAATGGTTGCACATATGCCCATATTTTAAAGGATATAATTTAGAAAATACAAAGAATTTCGGCCTTGACAGTTCCCTTAGAGAGAAATAGATCTTATCATCACAGGACTTTTGTTTTTATTGATGAACACGGCATCAAAATTCATAGTTCAAACCAAAATAGCATAACTAATTGTGATCCAAAGACTGTGGCTCTGTGAGCTCCAGTGCCTTCCACTTGATTCAGGGATGGATAAAAAAGGATTTACAGAGTTGTGAAGTGGGGCCTAGCAATTTTCTATATTCTTATTAGAATATTAGGATGAGTAGGATGCCAGTGTCTCATGCTTGTAATCCAAAATACTTAGGTAAGTTGAGATTTAAGGACTGGGCCTTGAAGCCATCTGGGGTAGAAAAGTCTTAGAGACACTTATCTCCAATTAACAAGCAAACTGCAAGGGTAGAGGTAGAGCATCAAGTATAGTTCAAAAAGTAGAGCAAGAACAAGAGGCCTTGGGTTCAGTCCCTGGTGCTGATACTAATTCTCTCTCTCTCTCTCTTCCTCTCTCTCTCTTCCTCTCTCTCTCTCTTTCTCTCTCTTCCTCTTCCTCTCTCTCTCTCTCTCTCTCTCTCTCTCTCTCTCTCTCCATATCCTGACTATCCTGTCTCTTCTTATCTACTGTACAAGAAAAAACACCCGTGGAATTTATGGACTAAATACTTACTTAGCATTCACAAATCAAGCCTAGACTAAAAATGCAGTGAAAACATTAATTTTCAGTTGGTAGGCCAAAATAAAAGTTCTTTTTAAGATACTTCTTTCCTTTTATTTCAAATGTACGAGCAGAATTAAGATGATAGTTTTATATTTCCATAATCTATTTTTTTCAATATTGAGCCCTTTAAGGTCCCTAAACCCAGAACACCACTTTTATTTCAATTTGATTCTTCTTTTTCTCTGAAAACTGCAAATTAAGTCCTTTTATATTATTCCAAAAGCAGGCTTCCTTTCCTTCCTCCAATCTGGGCTCTCCAATAATTGCTCCTTTGTGAAGAACCAAACAATAGCAAACCACCAGTAATCTGTTGCTAGTTTAAGTTCTATATTTAACCAGAAAGTTGTTTAATCAGAAACATAATCTGACCTATTGGGTAACTAGAGTTTGTTTAATGTATCTGAGCGTAATATATATCCATCTCTGACTGAAATATCCTGGCTTCTCAAACACAATAGAGACTGTTGAGTCGAAAATAGCACACACCAAAATTATATCATTTGATAAAATTTTAAAGTAGAAAATTAAAAGTTTAACCGATATTTTAGTTTTATTTTTTATCATTCCACAGAAAGCTTTTTGGTGTGGTTGGCTTCTCTTACTTTGAGATTTTTTTTCCTTTGAAGCACAGAATTCTTCATTATTCTCAAATATACATTTTTTGGGGATGATTATATAATATTGTGTTTCCAAACTGAATATTTTGTGGGTTGCTTCTAGTGACACAGTCTTTTAAACTAATTCCAAAGTAGAAAAAAATGCTAAGGAGCTGGAATTGAGAGGCAGGCTCTCCACTAACACCCGCCCCCTCCCTCCCATTTCCCACTCTCCACCCCTTCCCTGCAGGGCAGCTGCCCTCAGCAGCCTATGCCCCTTTGCTTCTTTGAGTCTTCTGCTTATTTTTCTAAGCCAGTGATAAGGCACTAAACGACCTCAGTTTTGAAGCAACTGATTGGGTTGAGAGAATGGTACTCTACCCCAGATTGGGATTCAAGGTACAGGGACTCTGAAAACTGGGGATGGTTTTCAGTGACAGACCAGTTGCTTAACATGTGCGAGGTCCTAGGTTCCATTCCCAGCCTATATATATATATATTTGTTCTCATCCTACCCAGTAGCAAGAGTAAAACAAAGCTAGTTGTTTAGTTTTTCCTTCTCTATAGTAGGGACCAGAACTCAAGTATGCTGGGTAGGGGTAGGGTTGTGGTAGGGATGGGGTTAGGTGGGGAAGAGGTTGGACTCAAGGAGTCTGCAGACCTCTTCAGGCAGTTAATTTATATTTTTCTGCAACAAAAGCAAAATTGTTTTCTGGTTATGCTTTGTAAACACTTATTAGTGCTTTTGACTTTTCCTAATTTCCATGTATTTCCTATATTTAATCTGTAGTAATAGATAATACATAATACATAGTGTATTTCTTTGTTTAATACTCATTAGATATAAGAGTACATGCATATGTGTGTATATATTATATTCTATCTTTTGCATTCTAGCTAGGTAACTTGTATTGAGTATTTTGTGTGTGGCAGGTACTACTGTAAATCTTTGAATTAACAAACTCAATTCTTCACCATAACTTCCTGTGGCATATATCAGGGGAGAGAGGAACAGGGAGGTTAATTCCCACAATGACCTTGATACTAAGCAGGTGAACTTTAGCAGCAGATACAGGAACTCTCTTTGTTTATCCTTTGACTTGTAGTGTAAACCTGAAAATAGTATAGCCTCCTCCCCCGCCATGCAAGTGGATCCACAGTCCTTTGTTTCTTTTGTCCTGTGATTTTCTCTGACCACAGGTAGATACCTGGTGTTTCTCCTGCTTGGTCTTTATCAATCTAAATGTTTTCCTCCCTTCTCATCTACATATGTGTGCCAGTGTTTGAGATCTTGTGATCATTAATTTTTCCTCTAAAATATGTTTTGTAGTTTTTGGCCTTGGGAGCTTTGTTGGTTGGAGTCTGTCTACCTTAAGTTCCAAATTGCATTTGTTTTCTAAGACTTGACAAACATGTGATTTTTTTTTCTTTCTTGGTAGTACTGGGTGGTTGAAATAGGCTAGCAAGTACTCAGAGTCATGCCTTGAGTCTTCAATATGCCGCATATTCCATGAGGTACTCACAGAGTAACTTTGTGACTCACCCAATAAGAAATCATCTTCTTGGTGAACCTGGCACTGGTGGCTCACACCTGTAATCCCAGCTACTCAGGAGGCTGAGATCTGAGGATCACGGTTCAAAGCCAGCTTGGGCAGGAAAGTCCGTGAGACTCTTACCTCTAGAGAAAACCACTAGAAAAACAGAAATGGCGCTGTGGCTCAAGTGGTAGAGTGCTTGCCTTGAGCTGAAGAGTTCAGGTACAGCACCCAAGCCCAGAGTTCAAGCCCCACGACTGACAAAAAAACCCACAAAACTTCTCTTGCTCTAAAATTCTGTAACATTTACTCTAGATCTTTCTGATGACACCTATTTTCTATCATGTATTAAAAGTTATGGATTGTATTTCTACTACAAGCTGCAAATAGTGGGGATACAAATATAAATAAGATAAAATTCCAGCTTTCAAGAAACGTTGAGTATGTTTATACAGCTGAGTACTACTCATCTGTAAAACAAGAAGATCCTCCCATTTCTTTCTTTCTTTTTTCTTTTTTGGCAGTCCTGGGTCTGAACTCTGGGCCTGGGCACTGTCCCTCAGTTCTTCAGCTCAAGGATAGCCCTCTACCACTTGAGCCTCAGCACCACTTCTGGCTTTTTCTGCTTATGTGGTGCTGAGTAATCAAACCCAGGGCCTCATGCATGCAAGGCAAGCACTCAACCCCTGAGCCACCTTCCCAGCCCAATCCTCCATTTCTATCAGCATAGAGGAACCTGGAGGACTTTAGGATAAGTGAAATAATCCAGAGACAGGCACAGACCTCATGATCTCCCTTATTTGTGAAATCTTAAAAAAAATGAGCTTATCTCTCTTGGAAGTACAGAATAGAACAGTGGTTACTAGAGTATGGGAAGGGCTACAGGGAGTGGAACATCAAGGCCAAGCTGGCCAATGGGCACAAAATGACATTTATATAAGAGGAGTAAGGCTCAAAGGTGGGCTGACTGTAGGAGCACTATTGTATTATGTATTTCTAAATAACCTAACCAGAAGAGAGGATGCTGAAGGTTCTCCTCACAAGAAATGCTAGATGAAGAGCTTTGTTCATTAACCAGTGCATATGTAATTGAACATGACACCGACACCAAAAACAAAATAAAGCCTAAAATAAGCTTAGAGGCTGGTAGAGGGGATGGCACTTTGAATATTCTCCATGTAGAAGAGGGTGAAGCGGGAGATGAGACTTGTCTTTTAGTGGTCTTGAAACAGGAAGTTCACTGTGGATGTGTCTGTGGGGAGGTTGAAGGAGAGATTCATGGGTCCTGGGGTGTCATCACCTTCTGGACTGTACAGAAAACCCTCCTTTTCTTTCTGTGGGAATATTTGGGGCAGAAAGATTTGAGATTGGTGATCACTCAAAGAAGTGTTTGCTTCTATTTTCTGGGTGAAGAGAACAGTTAACACTGAGGGTTATTAGTATTCTGATGAAGCTAAATATGGGTAGGATTGAAGGAAATGGTAGATGGGAGCTTGGAGTGACTTGAAGCACATCAGGAAAGCAAGTCACCCTTGCATTCTAGCAGTCACATTGATATGAACATTAATACCAGTGGAAGATGTACTGTACCAGCACTGTGCTAAACTCTCCCAGAACTCTCACTTTGTAACATTTCCAAAGGATCGTTGCTATAAATGCCCTCAATTTACAAATGAGAAAACAGCCACACAGGTGTCAGTTTAATTATACAGGCATTTACACAGAGTGAGACCAAAGGAGCATATTCTTAGGGGAGGAACACAAAAGCACAACAATATGTTCATCTGATTATATAAAGCAATATGTATCCAAATCAACTCTAGGAAATGGCAGCAAGAGTTTTTTTCTTTGTGGCTATTTCCGTATTCCTTTTCTCATTTGTTTGTCTGTCTGTCTTTGGGAAGGTAAAGGAGGTCACAGAAATGGAGGGACAAAGGCTGAAAAAATTCAGTCATGATACTCACTAGACTCTCTGTTTAAAATGAACTATACAACTTGTGGCTGAGGATGAGGGAAAAACTGGGAAAGAGTGAGGGAAGGGGCGACATTGTTCCAAAAGAATTGTACCCTTTATATGATGTATCTATTGGTAACCCCTCTATACAACATCACCTTTTACAGTAACAATAAAAATGCATTCAAAAAAAGAAAAGAAAGGGCTGGGAGGGTGGCTCAGTGGTAGAGTGCTTGCCTTGCATGCTTGAGGCCCTCAATTACTGAGCACCACATAAGCAAAAAGAAAAAAGCCAGAAGTGGTGCTGTGGCTCAAGTGGTAGAGCGCTAGCCTTGAGCTGAAGAGCTGAGGGACAGTGCCCAGGCCCAGAGTTCAGGCCCCACGACCGGACCCCCCCCCCAAAAAAAGAAAAGAAAAACAAAACCACAGATGGGAAGCATTACAAGGATGAAGAGTGTCATATGGATCCAAGATGAGGGAGAGTTTGGGAATGGAAGCTAGAAAACCGGATCTTCATTTGCATTTGTCTTCTACATATTGACCTCATTCCTTTTCCTTATTTTCAACCTTCCAGAGGATGCAGAAAATATTGCCTCTGTGGTGTCAAGGTTGATACTGTTTCTTTCCAAGCTGCTAGTCAGATGGGACTTACATCTCTGTTCCACATTCAAATCTTAGGAAACAGAATTTGAAGAACAGTTTCTTATCTGTCTTTCCTGATCCTGTCAATATGACCCAGGAAGTGGAAGTGGCCAAATTTAAGCATAGATTCTGATAGAGAAGGGGTCAATACAAAAATCACTGACCACTAAGTATACCAAGAAAGCATCTACCATGCTTGGCTAGTGAAATTTGGAGTCAGAGTCAAGATGAGACCTAGGTTTAATTTTAGGCCCACTAGCAATAATTGCATCTATCCTTTTATTTGAGGCACAGGTGAGTTTCCTGGACTTTCCTGCCCAAGCTGGCTTTGAACTGTGATCCTCAGATCTCAGCCTCCTGAGTAGCTAGGATGACAGGCATGAGCCACCAGTGCCAAGTGGGGATGGCTTAATATTCGATAAACTGACTTGCAAGAGATTTTGTCTACTTCATCTAAAGGGGTCTGACTGCCTCAGTAATAGTTACTAATGTTCCTTTTTTTTGGTTGGTCGTGGGGCCTGAACTCAGGCTGGGCGCTAAGAAGGTGGTGCTGGGGGAGTCTGAGTCTGCAAATGAGGGTCTCAGGGGGTGTAGGCCTGTAGGTGGTGAGAGGGGGTACAGGCTCAGCGGGAGGGGTGCAGACTCAGGAACCCATTCCTCCATTCACTCCTGCTCCATATCTCAAGTAAATTCTGGATTGCTCATATGAAAATTGGTTCTACCTCTAATCTTTCTCCCATTGAAGAGTTGGGGTTCTCTGTGGGTTCAGCAAAAAATGCGAGCTTGCAGACCTTGCTCTGCATTCTAGGAGAAGGCTGACACCCACCCTGTGGGATGATCTTCTCCAATCTCCATCCCCCTCAGGCCACCCCCTCATCCTCACAGGACTCAGAGATTCTTTCCTTATTGCTTCCTGTGTCTTTTATTAGCTTTCAATGTCTTCCACGTTCCAAAGGAAAGCATCTGGGGTTCCTGTTAGGACATGAAGGACCTTGAAGAACGCAGATTCTCTCTGAACGTCCAACACTGGAGCCTCCCCAGCAGTCCAAGATCGGAATCTGCTCTCTGTTTTGAAAGGTGATTTGCATGCTGCTGGACAGTCCACACTGGAATCGCACATGGAAAAATAGCATCGACGCTATAAATTCCTTTCTGTTCTGAAGTATGTTGTGTATTAGAAACAGGGAGATGGTGTTTCTGGAGTAACTCAGGGCACTCGGATGGCATTAGGAGCTGAGTGATAGGACATGGTGCAATTTCTCTACAGTGAGAGGAGAGAGGATTGAGTGATTTTTAGAACTAGAAGTTCTCTCCCCAGAGATGCTCACAGATTGCCCAGTGGCCTCCAGACACAGATGAGAAACGTAGGGTGAAGACCTACAAGTAAAGCCTCAAATATGTAAAAGTCATTTGATCAGTCCAAGTTCTTGGATCCCTAATTGGACAGTCAATGGGGATTATGTTGTTTCTCCTACAGAGGCTGGAAAAAAACCTCAGCCCAGAAGCAAGGCCGCCGGGGCGTCTTCAAGTTTCATAAGGAGGGTTATCATTATGTATAAGATGATTGCTCCAAACCAAGCCTGAGCATGGAAAATAATACTGTGGCTCAAACTCTGTTCTATTCTGACATATGGATGAAGGGGGAGCTGGGGGATAGTTTAACTAGCTGATGGCTGAGTTCAGACAAGGAGGAAGTATAACAGCAGCAGGGGACGTTAGGATAGATACAAAGCAGGACTTTTTTTTTTTTTTCTGGTGGCACTGGGGGTTTAAACTCCAGTCCTTGTGCTTACTAGGCACTCTACCATTTGAGCCACGCCTTCAGCCTTTTTGGCTTTAGTTGCTTTTCAGATACTGTCTTGTGTTTATATCTAGGTAGGCATACATTTTTTTCCTTACGTTTCTTGAATAGCTTCAATGGTAGATGTGTGCCACCAGGTCGGCTTCTTTTCATTGTTGTTGTTGAGATGAAGTCTCAGAAACATTTTGCCAGTGCTGGCCTCCAACCCAGATCCTCCCGATCTCTTGCCTTCTGAGTAGCCATTGTCTCTTGGTGCTGAGTGTTGGTAAACAGAGAGGCTATGAAAGGCCCTTCTCAGTATCTCTCATCTGGAAACATTTAAAAGGAGGTCTCTTTCTTTCTTATCTAAGGATAATGTGAGGTTCCAGGCTGCAGGCTGAAGAAAGGCTCCATTTTTAGTACAACGATGTCTCAGCAATACTTTCTCTAGCCCTCCTGTTTCTCAGGGGACTCAAGCCCAGTTACAATTTGAAGTTTTCTGGGCATTTTTCCCCCCTCCACATTTCTTCTCAGAATTTCTGCCAAGGAGAGAAACAGTTATTCTTTCTTCATGAAGCAAAGAGAAGAAAGAAGAAACCAGTGGGCAGGGAGACCAGATGGTCTAGAACAGGCCACTGGGTGACAAGCATGCCTGCAGGCTCTGGGAAGATTTGCCGTCCATACCAAAGGGGCAGAAGGCGCCACAAACATCATAAGAACTGGACTCAGGCTCAGATTCTGCCACTGGACAGAGAAAGAGCACCAGTAAGTGATTCCCTCCTGCACCCCCCTTTCCTTATTTGTAACACAGGGATATTAATATCTGCCCTGAGTACACACTGGGCTGTCTGAGGATGGGCTGACGTCATGTCTCTCAAAGCACTCCCCAAGCTGTGGAATACTCCATGTGGCATTGTTCAAGACAAACAGAAATAAGCATCTGTTTTCCTACATGAACCTTTGCTTTGTCTTTCCTCAGCTTTGAGCTCATCCATGGGAGTCACCAGCCAGGCTGACTGGAAATTCTTTGCTAAATCTCATTTCTTTCTCTGGGAGAAGTGTTCAGAAAAGTGCAACAGAGTCGCTGACAAGTTTCAGGGACAAACAAGATGGGAAAAAGGGAGACAACTTCCGTGATTCCCCATAATATCCCTGCAAATGCAAGCACTCAGGATTGCTTAAGTCTTCTGAAATCTTTTCTTACCCTGTAAACACACACCACTTCATTGTCAATATAGCAAATGCATGCACACACATATTCTAACTCCACAAGAGATTGCCTGAGCTAGGGTGAGCTAATTCAGCTGTGCATTAATTTCCTCACCTGGACATTGGAGACATAATAGATAGTGTGTCCCCTCAGCATTCTTGTGAGCAGTATATGAACTAAACATAAGTTAATGTTCTTAGAAGAATGTCTGGCACACTACCGTGTGAATCAGCTCTTACTGAATAATGTTTTTCCTTGGTAAAATTGAATTTCTTAAAAATTCACAGATTTTCAGGCTTTGTTTATTACTGGTATGGCAGATAATTTTGAGATATCACTTTCGAGTGTAAATCTCTGGGATTATTTTTATTTATTTGCTTTCCTTTAAAAATTGTTATCTTTTATGTATCCAAATGTTTTTTTTTTTCATGCATTTGTTTCTAACGCATTTATAAGATTATTTCTTTGTTGCTTTGTATGTCCCTCCCCCACAGTGTAACCCCTGCTTTCACTGTATTTGATGCTGGTATAATTTGTGGAGGGGAAGGGCAAAAACAAGTCGTTTAAATAAGGATACAGGTGGACCCGTTGCAACAATGAGAAGTACAAGTTGTCATGTCGAAAACGAACTTTACAACTTTGGTGTGGGGGGGGAGAAGTCGGTGGCGGGGGGGAGGCTGGGAAGGGATGGGAAGGGGAAACAAAGGAGGAGGCTACAATGCTTGATAAGAAATGTACTCATTATCTTGCCCATCTAATTGTAACCCCTCTGTACACTATTTTCACAATAAAAAATAAAAATTAAAAAAATTGTTATCTTTAAGTAGTCTTACAAAGGCTTTACCACTTGATAAAGCAGTTTATGAATATAATATTTCTTTATCAATGTCATCCCTTCCAACATTCTTATGCAGCTGGAACTATATATTATATGAGTCATTGACCCCCACCCCCCAAAAAAAACCAAAACAGTGTGAAGGTAGTTGAACTATCTGAAACATATCTGATGAATCAAGTCTTCATCCCCAGATTCTGCAACCAGCCTTAAAAAATATTGTTCTTTCTATCATGTTCACTGGTATCAGGAGATATAAATTTCAGAGGTAAGACACTATTTTAGGGTAACCATCTTTAGAAATATATAGAAAGAAGTAGAAAGGGTTGGTTTTGTAAGGAAGAGTGGGTTAAAACAAGATATGCAGGACTATAATGAAAGTGAGAAACAAAGAAGAGACAGCGAGGAGACCTGAGAGCATGAGAAAAGAAGAAAATGGAAGAAAATAGGTGGACATAGTAAGCCATGCCTGTAATCCCAGGACTAAAGAGTCCATGGCAGGAAGATTCTGAATTTAAAGCCAGCCTTAGCTACAAAGCATCAAAACAAACCAACCAAACCAACCAAAAACCAAAGTAAGATGAAGATGATAAAAGGCAAAGAAGAAGGATGAGGACATAAAAAAGTTGGTGAGCTTTCTATTGCCTAATTTCTGGTTTAATTTTTTTTTTTGTAATTTGGTGATTCTGAGGTTTAAACTCAGAGACTCATGCTCGATAGGCAGGCACTCTGCTGCTGAGTCACATCTCTGTCCCTATTTTTGTACAGATTTGTTTATTTATTTGTTTTTTTATTGCCAGTCCTGAGGCTTGAACTCAGGGCCTGGGTGTTGTCCCTGAATATTTTTTGCTCAAGGCTAATACTCTACCACTGGGCCACAGCTTTACTTCCAGCTTCATTTTTGACATTTTATTGGAGATAAGAGTCATATGGACTTTCCTGCATGGCTTGGCTTTGAAGGGTGATTCTCAGATCTGTCTCTTGAGTAGCTAGGATTACAGGCATAAACAACAGATGCCCTAATTGTTATGATTATTTTTGAAATAAACTCTCACTTCTTGCCTAGGGAAGGACCTGGACCATCATCTACTTAGTTTAGGCTTCAGTTACTGTAAAGATGAAAGGGATACACTAACAAGTCCAGTTCTTTCTGTTGAGATAGAGTCTTGCAGACTCTTCTACCCAGGCTGGCCTCAAAGTGCAATTTTCCCATTGTCAGCTTCCCAACTAGCTAGGATGACAGGCATGAGCCACACGTGTCCAGATTTGGTTTTAATTTTTTTGTGGAGCTCAAATGTATCATATGAGCTTGGTTTCTGTGAATACAGACATATTCTTTTAAAGTTTTCTTTCTCTCTTTTCCTCTTTCTTTCTCTCTCTCCTTTTCCTTTCCTTCCTTTCTCCTCCTCCTACTTCTTATCCTCTTCACACGTGTGTGTGTGTGTGTGTGTGTGTGTGTGTGTGGTGATTAAACTCAGGATCTTAAGCATGATAAGCAAGGTTAAGACTGACTACTTGAGCCATACCCTAGTCCTTTTGTTCATAGTTATTATGACTGCATATTAATGACATAAAGGGGTTTATCACATTATTTCTACATATTCTAACATATATATGTATATATTGTAATTTGATCAAATTTACTATCTCTATCACTTTCTTTTTTTTGGGGAGGGTCCAGTTGTGGGGCCTGAACTCTGGGTCTGGGCGCTGTCCGTCAGCTCTTCAGCTCAAGGCTAGCGCTCTACCACTTGAGCCACAGCGCCACTTCCGGCTTTTTTCTTTTTGCTTACGTGGTGCTGAAGAATTGAACCCAGGGCCTCAGGCATGCAAGGCAAGCACTCTACCACTGAGCCACCTTCCCAGACCAACTATCTCTATCACTTTCTTATCATTTCCCCTTTTTATAGTTTTGGCGGGTTTCATTATGCTATTCCCACATATAGATACAAGTTACTACATTCATAGTCATCCCCTCCCCCTCTCCTTTCCGCTCCAGCTTGCTCCTCACCAACAGTCTCACATTTATAAATGTACATGTCATAACTGCCTTTTGAACATAGCTTGTCTTGTTCAACACAATGATCTCTTGTTAGTCCTACCCATTTTCCTGTTAATGCAATAATTTTATTCTCTTTTATGGTGGAATAATACTCTGTTGTGTACCTGCTCTAAGTTTTATTTTTAATGCATTAATCTACTGATGGGACATTGGCTGATTACATAGCATGGTTATTGTGAATAATGCTGTTCTAGATATGAGTGTCTAGGTATCTCTATTTTATCCTGACATTCCTTTGGACATATACTCTATTTTTAGTGTTTTTGAAGACATTCTGTACTGACTTCCATAGAGGCTGGAGTAATTTACATCTCTACCAACAATGTATAGTTTTTTTTTCTCCCTACATTCTCATCAGCATTTATTGTTGTTTGTTGCCATCTTCTCTTCTGTATCTTCTCTCTCTGGATTTGAACTTAATGCCTTCCACTCACCCAGCTTGCTTGCTTGATGGTGCTGCATCACTTGAGCTTTGCTTCCAATCCATCTTTTGGCTGATTAATTAGAGATAGGATCTGTTGGATTTTTCTGTCTAGGCTGGCCACAAATCATAATCCTCCAGATTTTAGCCTCCTGAACCATAAGCAACTGGCTCCCAGCCTGTCATTGTGTTTTGATGATAAGCTGTTTTGACTAGAATGATATACTTTTTAACTGTATTTTTTTTGTCTTTTCTTTTTTGGTACTGGGGATCGAACCCAGGACGTTACACTTGCTAGACAAGCGCTTTGCCAGTGAGCTACATCCCAGCCCTAGAATGATATATTTTTGAGATAAGGTTCTATTAAGTTTTTCCAGGCTGACTTTAAAGTCATTATCCACCTATGTTTGCTTGCTGAGTAGCTGAGATTACAGGTATACAACACCACAACAGTATAAGTGTGTTTCTTAAACTATGTTAGCTATGTTTCTTTTGCTTTCATTCATTTTATTTCTTAAGGGATCACAAATGGTCTAGCCCTTAGCCATCTAGAGGCAGAAGTGATAGAGTAATTTCAGTTTTCAATACTTGAATTTACCTGAACCTTGCATTGCCAGGGAAGAAAAGATCTTGACAAGTCATCTTACACATTTCCTTCTAATTCATACTGCCTCTTGACCAATCTAAATAGATCCATTCTATTTTTAGTGTATTCCTAGCAATAGACTCTGTACTGCTTCTCAGTTATTCATTTTCAGTATAAAAATGTCCTCACAACTAAGATATATTACCTTCTATGGAACATAAATAATTCTGATGGCAATGACTCATAGTTCCCAAGCCAAACCAACTAGAGGGTGAAATCTTTGCACAAAAGAGTAATAAAACAGTATGTCTCCACATCTGTTCCCACAATATTAAGGAATTCCAGCCTTACTCAAGATCCTATGAAATAGTTCTCAGGAAATTTCCTCTGTTTTCTGTAAATCAGTCCTTCTAGCTTTGAAGCAGAATTGGCCATGTCCTTTCATTGTAGGTCTGCTTTCTTACTGCAATGGCTGGTCAAGGTGGAGAAACACAGCTCTCTCCCACATGGCAAGTGCTATATCTTCAAACAGGCTGAAATCTGATGACTCTCAAACATCTTAGTAGAGTATTGTTTGCAGCATTTCCTTGTTCTTGTGTTGGTAGCATCTATTGCCTAGAGTTTAGGATTGGATCTGGGACTTGTCTCAGAATAGGAGCAGTAACAGGGATTTTTGAGTGACAGGGCATTGTATTTTGAGTGACAGACATGGTCAATGTCTTTGAGTTGCTCTTTACCTTTGACAAGGTTTAATTATAACTTGGGCCATCTTTTATCCATTGGATCAGTATTCATTCAATAAATTCTTCCCCAAGAGTATTCTTGGTTCTTACTCTCTCCCCTTGATGAGGTAGCTCATCCTTGCTCAGACAAACTCAGGGTGTCTAGGTTATGAAGTTAATAACCCTGGGTCAAGCCAGAATTCTCATGATATATATTCTTTGATAAATAAGCAGTCCTCCCTCAGTGAAGAACCTTGTTAGATACTGGTATTTGAAGACTCATAGCTATAGGTTCCTGACCTTTGTTAAACTCTGCCTTTATGAGGCTGTTACACTCTTTTCCACTTATATCCTATAACTTCAACAAATCTGTGAAAGCACAGTTCATACAATTGATCTGTTCTTTAGAATCATACCAAAGAAGTAACTACTCCAGGCTTAGACCCATATTAGGGACTCTGGGTGTCTGTCTATAACCAGATGTCTATGGATGTCTCTGGCAGTCACCCAGTAAAGTGCCTGATAATGCTCAATATAGATTTATGTAGTTGAGCTGAGTATCTTGGCTTCAGTCACCTTCACACTTGACTTTGTGTCGACTTCTTCCTCTTCTTCCTCTTCGTCCTCTTCTTCTTCTTTTGGGTCTGGTCGTGGGGCCTGAACTCTGGGCCTGGGCGCTGTCCCTCAGTTCTTCAGCTCAAGGCTAATGCTCTACCACTTGAGCCACAGCGCCACTTCTGGCTTTTTTTCCTTTTTGCTTATGTGGTGCTGAAGAATCGAACCCAGGGCCTCATGCATGCAAGGCAAGCGTTCTACCACTGAGCCACCTTCCCAGCCCTGACTTTGTGACTTCTATTTGAAGGTTTTTCTCTGTCCTGTTTTCTCTTTGTAAACTGACTGGAGATCTAGTTTTCTACCTCTTTGGTTTTGTTTTCAGTCTTTGTCTCTGTGGCTGCTCTCTGAAGATCCTCTTCATTCTTTTTGTCCTCTTCCATCTCTGTGCAGTACACACCCCAAGCTGCTTGACTCTCAGAGGTGCTGGATTCTCAAGCCTTTCAGATACTTACCACTGACATTGGATCTTAATTTCATGGCCACTCTTGTTAGTAGCTTCTTTGCCTCTGTTTCCCTTGTGAAACATCTCATGCTCCCAAATTACTGTGGTGAGAAGGGTGGATCTCTCTTTCTCTGTGGCTCCACTTCTCTCCCTGCTCATCTTGAAGGCTATATAATCCCTGATCAAGTATAAACAGAGGAGAGTTGGGGATAGATCAGAACAAAGAGGTCTCTTTTAGGGTGAGATGAGCTCTCAAAGTCAGGCTAGACTTTCTTAGCTCAACTTTTGACATCTGCCTTCCTCCATGGATCTGTTGCCCTTGAGTAGTTTCTTACCCTGCACTCCATACACTCACAGAGAATCTGTGCTCTGTCATGAGTGAGCCAGGCTCAGAAGGGTTAAGGCTGTTGTGTATATATACCACATTTTCTTGATCCATTCATCTACTGAGGGGCATCTGTGTTGGTTCCATATCTTAGCTATGGTAAATAATGCTGCCATAGGGGCTGGGAAGGTGGCTCAGTAGTAGAGCGCTTGCCTTGCATGCCTGAGGCCCTGGGTTCAATTCCTCAGCACCACATAAACAAAAAGAAAAAAGCCGGAAGTGATGCTGTGGCTCAAGTGGTAGAACGCTAGCCTTGAGCTGAAGAGCTGGGGAATAGCACCCAGACCCAGAGTTCAGGCCCCATGACCGGAACCAAAAAAAAAAATAATGCTGCAATAAACATAGTTGTGCTGGTAGCTTTAGTATGGTCTTGTTTGTGATCATTTGGGGAGTGGAGAGGGGAAGAGATGTATGGGGAAACAAAAGAGGAGGCAACAATGCTTGATAAAAAATGTACTCATCTTGCCCATGTAATTGTAACCCCTCTGTATGGTATTTTCACAGTAATAATAAAAAAAGAAAAAAAAGAAGGGTTAAGGCTGGTGCCTGGATGGATGGAGAAGATTATTAGTTATCACCTAGAGAGCCTAGCAAGGTGTCTTCCCCTGTCCCTACACACTGCTGTCACATGATCTTTACCTCGGCTGCAGGAAAGAAGAACACAAAGAAGAAAGAGAGAAAAACAAGAAAGAGAAGAGGAGAAGGAAGAGGAAGAAGAGAAAGAAGTGGAAGGCGGGGGAGGAAGAGGAATAGGAAGGAGGAGGAGGAGAAGAAGAAGGAGGAGGAAGAGGAGGAGGAGGAGGAAGAGAAGTGGAGGAGGAGGAGGAGGAGAGGAGGAGGAGGAGGAGAAGAAGGAGGAGGAGGAGAAAAGTGGAGGAGGAGGAGGACAAGGAGAGGAGGAGGAGGAGGAGGAGGAGAGGAAGTGTACAAAATAAATTATAAAGTCCTTGTAAATGCTTATGTTTTCATTTAACAGCTATGAATCCAGGACAAAAACGGACCTTGGTGACAGCAGCCAACTGAGAATTGAGTGGGGAGAAAGAGGAAAAAAAAAAGCTTAAAAAAAACCCTCCTGAAAACCTGGACTCTGGAATCATCTAGATTTTTTTTTTTTTTTTTTGGTAGAGGAGACGGGGAAGGATTGAATCAAGTCTTTCTGAGCAGGGTTCAGCATTGAGCTCTCATGGCCCAAACACTAAAGATTCTCTTTAGGCATGTGATCTCAGCGATCCCGGACCCTTCAACTGGAAGAAACTCCAAACTTGAAGTCGTGCTTAGAGATCCAGCTCAAGTAAGGAAAATGAGGTGGTGGGGAGGAGGGGCGCCCCAGGATGGGGATCAAGTCTTAGATGGCACAGGAGGGCGCTGGGATGTGCGTGGGTGGGGATAAGGCGGAAGGGAGCTACGTGTTTAAGTCTGTTCTATGGTTTTACATATTTTTTGTTCTATGAATGGGTTTTGCTGCAAATTATAGCTTTGCCCATGGTCCCTTGGGTCAAAAGAAATAGTCTCTAAACAGAAAACAGCTCTGATTGGTGACTTGCCTTCTTCCCTCCCCAACCCCCTTCCTAATTGAAACCAAATGTGCAATATATTGGATGCTGGGATCCCTGGCGCTTTCCCAGGAATCCTCAGAATGTGAGGTTCCTCTCAAAGGCATCTTGCATCAGCCTGTGGATGTATGCCTAGCACACCGGCAGAGGGGAACAAGAAGCGTCTCCCAGCTGATTCTTCTTTTGGGGTTGGGGTGGGGGGCGCAGTGGATTATAACTCTTGTTTTCTTCTTTCCCAAACTGTGCACCCCCTGGATGAAAGTAAGTGATGTGGATCTTTTTGTTCCCCCTTTTGTTTCTTTTCCTTTTTCGAAAATGAAAGTTCTGAATGTACTTCTCTCAGAAAGAGTGATCTCAGGAAAAGTTTTTTGAATCAGAAGAGGGGTATTTCAAGCAAGGAAGGGGAAGGAAGGGAGGGGGTGGCAAGACTTGAGAAGTCAGATCTCACATTTCTGGTGGTCTGTTTTTGTGTAATACGGGGCGAAGGGGCGTGTGGCGCGGGGGAGACAACAAATAAAGAGCGCTAATGACCCAAGAAGGCCGAAGTAAAGTAGCTGGAGACAGAAGCTGCTGCAAGACACAGCAGCTTTAGCAATGTTAGAGCAGTTGGAAATGTTGGCAGACCAGACAGGCCGATTGCAGAGTCAGGCTTAGGGTGGAGGGCAGCAAAGCTTGGAGCTGAGTGTTGGGGCATTTAGTGGTGGTGTTTCAGGGTCCTGGGTTTTGGAGATCAGATACCCAGTGCATTTTGTGTTTGGGGGCAGTTACTGATATAATTGTGACAGGGACAGTTTTAACTAGGGGTGGCTTCACTGCGAGGTTTGGGCGGCTGGGAAAGGAGGCCGGCTGTGTGGAGGATTTTCACTTAGTGAACACGAAATACAACTTCTTAGACTTCTGGCTTTGCTGCCGTGGGATGCCTTTTCCTTTGTTACTCAGTGATTTGTGACTGATTTCCGTTGAGACCTTTGAGTCCAGGTCGAGGTTCTAGATCTAGTTTGATCCAAGAGGAAAGAAAGTTTTCCTGTGACCCCCCCAAACTCTCAGGCCAGCCATTTGAGGAGAGAGTTCATGTTTCTCAAGTCAGTCCCGGGCCTCAGCACCATTTCGCTGTTTTCGTTAGGCATCTTTTCCTTGGAGCAGCAGAGTCCTGAAAAGGAACTCATTTGATCCTCTCTCTTTTAATAGCTGCCAACACTGAGAGGAAGGAGGACTGACGTATTCATGGGCTCAGAGAACATTGAAAATGGAGTTAAAAATGATCAAGATTCTTGCTACATGGAATCAGGGCTCTTTCCATTCCATCCGTCTCCTTTCATTTTCCCTTACATGTTTTTATCCTAAATCGAGACAATAGAGGCAGTTGTGCTCATAAATTGCCACAGGGATATTAGTTATCATCAACAGGAAGGATGGCAAAGGTGGTTCATCAGTTAGTGGTGTCTGTGGATGGTTGTATGAGGTTGTCTGTATGTGTTTATGGGGGATCAAAGACGTTTGCATTCTTTCTAGGCCTTAGGCTCCCCGCTTCAAGATTTGCATGTATTACTTGACTGAATCCTTGCAAGTTCTGTAAGGCATTATCTCTAACTAAAGGGGAAGGAGATTAAGGTTTAGAGATGCGAACTGAGTTGCTTAAGAGTATGATATTTGTTTTGTCTTGCTCTCAATTGTGTGCTCTGAATTACTGAATTGTCTCCTCCAACAATACTCTCCCCACTCCCTCTGCACATGTACTGCTTACCTTTAGAGTCAGACTTGATATTTCACTCAGTGACCAGGAGGTAAGGATCTCAGGTTAAGGAAACAGTGTGGATCGCCTCTCTGAGGCCATTAATGCCCTTAGATGAGCTTTTATTTAGATCTTGGATGGGATGTGGGTTAATTTCTACCTATTTAATATATACTTATGTTTGTTTTGCAAAGAGCATGAGATTTAGAGTCTAAAGATCTAGGTTAAATTCTGACTTCATCTTCTACTACTTTCTGCATTTTGCTTTTTATGTTCATTACATGAACAAGAATAGGAATAGCTGGGGTTGAAGTTGTAACTCAATGGGAGAGCACTTGAGTGGCATGTGCAGGCCCTGGGTTTGATCCTCAGCAGTGAGAGACAGAGATGTGGGATGGGGGAACCGGGAGAACACTAGATAGAAATGCATTCTGAAGTCTATGAAAGATCTTAACCATGTCAACCTTAGGATTATGATGACTGAATACCACAACCCAATGTAAGGCATCCTCTAACAGGGTGGATCTGGTAGTTGGCCCTGACCCATGGGAGGGCAGGTGGATTTGGCTGTGTGTGAAACTCCATCATCTCCTTGAATGGAAGCAATTCTCCTAGTAGGGAATATCTCTAGGTTTTCTCTCTGAAAATTGCCTTTGGTTGGCCTGGTTTATCTTGATTCCTCACCCAAAGTAGAAGATGAAAGACACCAGGTCTCTTTAAGCATTGCCTGCATCTGAACTGTCTCCAAACAGGAGCGGTTTAGTCAGGAACAGCCTCCCTACTTTCTCCTCAAAGGAGATTGGCATTTGAGGAGCTTCATATACAGCTGAGGACTTAGGTCTTGACCCAGGAATATCTTGTCATTGTCAGGCACATCTTCCCCATCCTCTGCTTCACGTTTCCATTCTGAGCCTCTGGTCAGAGGGTTACAGCTGCTCCTGGGTGTGTGTGGAAGGCCAGGCTTCAGAAGAGGCTCCACCTCTGTTCTCAGTTAAGATCAATTTCCTTTGTAAACCTCAAAAGTTGGAGGTTTTTGCTTGGAAATTTTAACAATCTTCATATCTTATCTAAGAGCAGAATGGAAGTATCATCCAGAGGAACTTCATCGTTACCCATTTTCCCCAACCTCCCTGTGAACTCTCTTCTTCCAAGACTGGAGTAAGTGATTCTGTATCACATATAACAAATTGAGTTCAAATCTTTCCATTTGATTGCATTTTAATAGACACTAATAAAATTAGAGCAGCCTTCCCATCTACTAGTGCCAGAGCACTGTAAATGAATATTAATGTTCAGATATCTGTTCTCATATTCGCTTACTAGGTGCACTTTACGTTAGCTACACCTCAGACCCAAATACAGGTCCCACAGGCATCCAGAAAGCAAACAGCCATTTAAAAACATGCCTCTGTGACATGCTAATGTCTTGTGCCAGCTCCCATAAATGGTGACCTGTCTGCAGTGCAGACACACTGGATTCTTTATACCTCTATCCCTGTTTGAAACTGCGCAATATATGAATCAACCAACTCTTTCCCTACAATAACTACTCAGTCCAGAAATGTATCCAATATCCCCAGGCATTCCAGGGCTTCTTTCACCAGGAAATTTGGAACCCCAAATAGACCTTAAGGATTTCTGTAGCCATTAAAATATGTCAGGGTAGGGAATGAGAGTTGGTGCTTAAAAGTGCCACTAGGCAATTATAACGTGAACTAGGGATAAGTAACTCTACTGATAAATCTTCACGTGTTGCTTTGGGCATTTAATTATATTTTGTTTGATATTATTCTATTCAGTATGCACTTACTGCTATCTGACTGATATAAGACAGTGTGCACAATAGTTTTTGAATAACATAGTTTAACAAAGAAACTAAGATGTCTAGATACCTTTCCAGGAATATTCACTGTAACACCAACCATCTAATTAGAATTTTGTATTTCTGATTGAACAGAGCTCTGATAGTGCCATGTCTCTAGTCTGCCATCTTGAATTTTCTTTTTTTTTTTATTGTGAAAATACTGTACAGAGGGGTTACAATTACGTGGGTAAGATAATGAATAGATTTCTTATCAAGCATTGTAGCCTCCTCCTTTGTTTCCCCTTCCCATCCCTTCCCCTCCTCTCCCTGCCCAATCCTCCTCCCCCTCCCCCCACCAAAGTTGTAAAGTTTGTTTTTGACATAACAACTTGTATGTCTCATTGTTGCAATGGAGCAGCCATCTAATGATCACCCTGATGAGTTCTCTAAGCTTTTTCTGTCTCACATATTTGCATTATTCATATATGATTTGGATGACCATAACTATCTTATTTTTATTTCCTTTCTAATTTTGCGCTTTCTTCTTTGTTTAACATCTAATTGTTTAATATTATCGAATATCTACAATTCAGAATCCTACCATTGGGAAAATGAGATATTTATTAACTAGCATCTAATTTTGGCCTGTAAACACTGAGTAAAGTCAGCTTTAATATAATCAAGGAGGCTTGGTAGAACAGTGCAGAAAGCTTATTATCAACGGGAAGCTCCTGGGTTTAGTCTGGCTTCTCTTGGAGGCTGGGCATCGTCTGTAATAGACTAACACACTCAGTTGTCTTGTGGCTTGTACTTTGTGCCTGTAGAGACCCCAAATAAATCCTTAAGGAACTCTTTGAATCTCCTTCTCAGCAAATGATCATTGAGTGGTCTTTCTGTCTGCTGTGCAATGGTCTATGGTTTAGTGATCAACAAGAGCAGTGAAGTCATAGACATTTATGATCAGGTTTTTGGAAACAATATGAATTTGGATAGAACTTGACGTGAAAAGTTGTTTCTTGGGTTGAGTTAATACTGCTTTCCTTTTTAACTTTTGCTGAACTATAACTAAAAAAAATTAAAAAAACAGTTCTTCGATGGTGATTATCAGTAGAGCCAGGTGCTGTTAAAAAAAGACCCAAGTTTTTGTTATTCCTAATTTCCTTCTTAAAAATAATACTTTATATTTTAGAGCAGCTTTAGCTTTATAGAAAAAACTGAGAATAGAATAGAATACAGAGTTCTCATATATTTGCTGTATCCTTTACACACAGATCCTCTTAATAACATCTTGCATTGTGTTGTATTTTATTTTTACCAATTACTCAGCATATACTTATTAAATATCTATCTTATATTTCCTGTTATTTGTTTTGGAGGTAGATAAGTATAAATAATATTTATTTTTCTCAAGTTAGTTACAATTTTATATATCTATAGTTTAAAGTCTCTCATTTATTAAAAAAGTTACTGTACATTGAGTCCATGGTTAGCTCAATGCCAGGGCACAATATATCTGGAAATAGTGAGCTGTTATTAAATACCTGCTGAATATATGAAAAATGGAAATAAGAGATCTAGAAATGAATAACAATCTTTGTCCTTAGGAACTTGGAGTAGCAGGTGACAGGAGAAAATTTCAAAAGTAAATAAAATATTATTTTATTCATGAAGGCAACGTCATCAGTGTAGCCAAATAGTTACTCAGCCATTACCAACAATCCCGTCTTCTTTAGGGGTACTGTTTTCTCATCACCATTATCTTTATTGTCAAGTTCTTCATCATTTTCCTGAGTATGCTCATCATTCTAAATTCCCACATTCCACAAGTGTTACACCTAAATGCCATTCAGTGTTTGTATTCCCAGAGGCCTATAAAATTGAGAGACTGTGGAAGGCTATTGGAACTTGTCCTTTAGGATATATGTGACCCCTAGTGATTTAGGAGAACAAATTGATCTGAAAAAGACAGTGGAAGTTAAACTCACTCAAGAATGGATAGCTCTTTCCCAGCCAGATGGAGTTCTAATTTTAGAATATATGTATTATGGATTGTGTGTGTGTGTGCGCGCGTGTGTGTGTGTGTGTGCACACACATGACAGTATTGGGCTTAAACTCAAGGCTGGAGCTCTACAATTTGAACTAGAGTTCATTTCTAGCTTTTTGCTGGTTAATTAGAGATAAGAATTGTACAGATTTTCCTGCTTGGGCTAAATACAAACTGCAATCCTCTGTTCTTAAACTTTTGAGTAGCTAGGATTATAGGTGTGAGCCATTGGTGCTCACACATTGAGATAATGTCATAATACTATTAAAGGAAATTAAAAATATCTCTGAATCCCAGTCAAAATCCTAGCAAGTTGTGGATATTGACAAACTGATTCTTAAGTTTGTATGGAGTTCCAGGTATGGTGGTCCACATTTTAATGCCAGTGCTTAGGAGGCAGAAGCAGAATGGTCAATTCAAGGCCAGCCTGGAATATATATTAAGACAGTGTTTTGATAAAATAAAATTTAAAAAGTTTATATGGAAAGAGAAAAGGTGCATATATACATATTATTATTTATAATAATATATAATATGTATATACATATCATTATATATACATATTATTATATATTATTATATTATGTTATTATATAACATATTATTATATGTTATTGTTATATTATATATACATATTATAAATACACAGGAGAGGAATTGCTGGGTCAAAGGGTAGTTCTGTGTTATAAATATGCATAAAATATATTATATATGTATATATTATTCTTTATAATATATATATACATATTATATACTATATGTGTATATATAGTATATGTACTATATAATATATTATTATATAACATATAATATATATTATTATTTAAAATATATACATATTATTTCTAAGCTAGGGTCTTGCTTCTTACCTAGGTGTGTGTGTGTGTGTATTATATGAAAGAAATACATTCATGAAAGAATTGATAAGCTGGTGTCGCATTCAAATTAAAAACTTCTCGGCAAAAGACAATGTTAAGAGAATAAGAATACAGGCCACACCTTAGGAGGAAACATTTGCAAAAGGCATACCTGAATGAAAGGCTTTTATCTAAAACACATAAAAAACTCTTAAGGCTTAACAATAAGGAATGGTTTAAAAATGGACAAAACACTTGAACATACACTTCACCAAACAAGGTAGGTAGATAAAGGTCAAATAAGCACATGAAAAGATGATCAACATTAGATATCATTGAGGAATTGCCAGTTAAAAGAACATGGAATACCATTATACTCCTATTAGAAAGGTCCAAATCCCCAACACAAAATGGAGGGAGAGTGCAGTAGAAACTCTCATTCATTAGTCATTGCAGTGGGAATGTAAAATGGCACAAGCAGTTTAGAAGATTGTTTAGTTCTTGACAAAGCTGAACACTTAACATACCAACTAGTAATTCCTTAATAATTGTCCAAATACATTGAAACAGTATGTCTCCATTAAAAATATACATGTGGGATTTTTATCTTAGTTTTATTCATAATTCTCCTTCCTTGAAGGCAGCCATGGACAGCCTTTGTGGGAGCATGGTTATACACTGATGTATAGCCACATCATGCAACTTTATTCAGGGCTAAAACTCAGTAATGGAAATAGTAATTTCTCATTCACATTTTTCAGTCTTTTTTCTTTAAAATATTATCTGTAAGTAGTTGTACAAAGGAGCTGCCATTTATCGAAGTGTCTATGAGTACAATGTGTCTTGACCAATGCCACCCCTTTCCCTATGCACTTCTTCCCTCATCTTAATTTTGTAAGATATGCATTGGATTCTTGACTGCATTTCCCTCCTGTTCTCCTCTTTATTAGCTTACTGATTTCCCTTTCAAGATCCTGCTTCCTGGTGTTTTATTTTGTTGAACTTTGAGTTTTTCTTTCTTTACCACTATTTAGAGTTCTCCCTATAATCTACTATATTTCAGTTAATGCATTTGTATACCTTTGCATACCACTCAGTATATTTACATAGAACTTTATAAGCTAAATCTAGCTTTATACATATAAGGGAAAAGGTGCATCCTTTATCTCTCTAGGCCTGACTTACTTTACTTAATTTTTTCCAGGTCTTTCAATTTCTTTACAAATGATATAATATTATTTTTTTCTAATGAATGAGTAAAATTTCATTGTGTACATATACCACATTTTCTTGATCTATTCATCAACAGAAGGGTCCATACTTGGTTATGGTAAATAGTGCTCTAGTAAACATGATTGTTCTGGAGGCTTTAATGTACACTGGTTTGCAATCTTTTGAGTAAAAACAGTCCACAGAATGGGAGAAGATTTTTGCCAGCTACACATCAGACAATGGGCTAATATCTAGTATATACAGAGAACTTAGAAAATTAAATCCTCAAAAAACCCAATTAAGAAATGGGCTAATGCGCTAAAGAGAATCTTCTCAGAAGTAAAAATGGCCAATGACACATGAAGAAATGTTCAACATCTCTCTTCATAAAGGAAATGCAAATAAAAACAACATTGAGATTCTACCTCACCCCAGATAAAATGGCCATTATTAAGAAAACAAATGATAACAAATGTTGGTGAGGATGTGGCCAAAGATGAATCCTAATATACTGTTGGTGGGAATATAAAGTTATTCAACCCCTCTGGAAAGCAATGCGGAGGTTCCTTAAAAAATTAAACACAGAACTACCCTTTGACCCAGCAATTCCTCTCCTGTGTATTTATTCCAAAACATTGCCATTCATAATTTTATTGACAATAAATAATTTACCTCTAATAAAAAATACAGTTAATAATATAATGGATTAATATCAAACACTCAAATGAGCTATTTTTTTTTTTTTTGTCAGTCATGGGGCTTGAACTCTGGGCCTGGGCGTTGTCCCTCAGCTCTTCAGCTCAAGGCGAGCGCTCTACCACTTGAGCTACAGCACCACTTCCGGTTTTCTGATGGTTTATTGGAGATAGGAGTCTCACAGTCTCTCCTGCCCGGGCTGGCTTTGAACCGCGATCCTCAGATCTCAGCCTCCTGAGTAGCTAGGATTACAGGCATGAGCCACCAGCGCCGGGCTGCTGCTAAGGCATGAAAAGATATAAAGAAAACCAATGCATATTATTAAGTGCAGAAAGCTAGTCTTTAAAGGCTATGTACTATATGATTCCAACTATAGTACACTCTAGAAAAGACAGTAGAAGTATTCATGGTGGGGAGGGGCTGAGGGCAGGAGGGACAAAGAGGCAGAGCACAGTATTTTTATTGTTGTGAGCTGTTTTGAATGATACTGTGATAGTAGGTAGTGGATAGTGGACATGTTTGTCAGCAAGGATGAGTGAACTCTGCTGCAAGCTGGATATGATGTGTCATTGTCATTTCACTGATACACTGAATAGTGTTGATAACAGGGGAGTTGTACTGTGTATACACAGGTAACTCAAGCTTTTTGCTTAGTTTCTCTGTGAGCCTAAAACTACTCTAGTACTATACAGTTTAAAAAGTTCTCCCCTTAGCTCCTAAATCCTGACACTCTGATTAGTTCTGTTTACTTCTTTCTTATTTAAAGGCGGATATTATTATATGGTAATCCTCATGGGTGTTTATATTTCAAAGTGCTGATTTTGTTCTTCTGATAAATATTATCATTGTATCCTAAATTTGAATTCTAAAACTTGATTGAATAAATGACCTGAGGTGCAAACATAATTATTGAGAAAGATGATTTCAGCAGGTACATAGAAGATGCTTGGGGATTTCAGCAGACATTTGTTTGGACAAAAGCTTGTGTCATATAATTGAAATTATAATAATCACAGGAAAATAGGCATCTTAGTGGCTTTATGATAGCAATATGTAGATATTCTCTCTTAAAACCATCTTATGGTTGAGAGTTAATGTCAGGAGATTCTGATTCTAGTTTTGCCATCTACTGGCAGTGTAACTTGGTACAACTATTTTTCCTTTTGCAAAGGACATCATACAACTTCTACAGACTCCTGTTCAATGATGCTCATCACTGTCTAAGTCCCCACACCCAGACTCACAGTCACACACAGTCTTCTGTCATTATGGTGTCCATTCTAGAGGTCAGCCAACCCAATACTTTCTGAACAGCCTCCTTTCCCTTTTCATTTAGCTAAATACCCCCCTTTTAAGGGCCATATTAAAAGAGTATTTTAAGTTTAACTTTGATATGGCTCAAGTAGCAGAGCACCAGTGATGAGTAAAAAAAACTGAGCAAGAGTATAAAGCCCTCAGTTAGAGGGCTTAG
Organism: Dipodomys spectabilis; assembly: GCF_019054845.1. Taxonomy (NCBI): domain Eukaryota; kingdom Metazoa; phylum Chordata; class Mammalia; order Rodentia; family Heteromyidae; genus Dipodomys; species Dipodomys spectabilis. The sequence continues at coordinate 177,469 of NW_024870696.1, read as the reverse complement.
TGCTGATGCACATGCACACATATGAATGCACGTGTGCACACACATACAAACACAAATAAGCATAAAACACATACTGCTTACAGCTTCTGGTGCAGTTAAGAAGTGAAAGCAACTTTATAAAGAAAATCAAGCAATTAAAATAAGTGAAGTTTAAGTTTATTTTATATGACATGATGTGGATTTGTTAAAATTAATCACTAGTATATAGAAGTTAAAGATAGAGTAGGATCATGTATTTTGGGGGTCTGGTCTATGTTTAATGTGGGTCTGCTCTTAAAGTGTATTAATCCATACCTAAATAATTTTTAATACATACCTAGAGAATTTATGTAAATGTAAGCATGTCAAGCAATTTATTTTTAATAGCTTCAAGGCTCATAAGTCAGGAAAACCAAATTCCAACCAGAACTCTGGAGTAGGCAATTGTCAGTGCCACTTGTAATGAGGTATCATTTGATAATTTACTAAATTATCTGTTCACTTGAAGATAAGGTTTGCTTTGTGATGATGCTGCAGTTGGCATTGAATGAGTATCTAATGCAAGTCCTAATAGAATTGTGGACAACCCATCTGCTTTGTATGTTTATGCCTTGGCGTTCTGCTTATAAACTAGTACTTGCTGGTATGTAAAAAGTCAGATTCCAGCTCACATCTGCTCACAGCACGGAAACAGCATTGACTGGATGGCCGAATAGATCAAACTGCTCCATTCCATGAGATGACTCAGTTTTCCCACCACTTCTATTTCTAGAGAGCTTCTTGTCTTGATCTGGCTTTCATTTGGCATCTGTAAATTGTAAACACCAACGAAAAGGTTGGCATTGAGACCATATGATGGTATTTGGTTATCACTTGTACTAATGTGCCAAATTATAGAATTGAAGATACAAAATGAAAAAAAAATGGGCTGGTATGTAGCTTAGTGGCAAAGCACTTGCCTACCAAGTGCAATGTCTTGGGTTCAATCCCCAGTACCAAAAAAAAAGACAAAAAAATATAGTTAAAAACTTAAAAAAAGTCTAGAAATCTTGTGGGTTGTGAGAATACATTCATACTTCAACATGCAGTATTACAGCTAAATTAGGCTCTTCACTTTCCATCAAACACTTTCTGAGCTATCTTCTTTCCCTCAAATTTTATTATTAATTAAAAATCACAATGACTTTTTCCATGATTACATTATTATTATTATTATAATTGGTGTGCGCCAGTCTTAGGGCTTGAATGCAGGGCATTGGCACTGTCCCTGACATTTTTGCTCAAGGGGAGTGCTCTACCACTTGAGCCACAGCTCCACTTCTAGTTTTCTGGTGGTTAATTGAAAATAAGAATCTCAAGGACTTTCATGCCCTCTCTTGGCTTGAACTTTGATCTTCAGATCTCAGCTTCTTTAGTAATTAGCATTATAGGCATGAGCCATCAGTATATGATCTGATGTATTAAAAATTATTTTGTAATTATCTGTAAGTAGTTGTACAAAGCAACTTTAATGCAGTGTGTCAGTTTATAAGTACAATGCATCTTGATCAGTGTCACTGTTCTATCATTCTCCCTCGTGTCTCCCATCCCCATCCATCCCCCCAATTTACCTGGTTCCATTCTCACATATATGCATTGAATATTAAGACTACATTTGCCCTCTCTCCATTTTTCTGCCCTCCTACCTCGTTGAACCTACTCCAACATGTTTTAGCTTCCTGTCACTCATCTTGTTAAACTGTAAGTTCCAAGGAGATACAACACTGAAACCTTCCTCTGTGTGTACCATACTTTAGTTAAAATGTTTGTTTGTATATCTATATCTATATATATATAGATATTATACTATCCTGTATATATTTACATATATATTTGTAATTTAGAACTAACTTCCAATGACTTCTAATAGGTGTTTATTACTCACCAAGATTAAGTTAAGCTCTTTGCATATGAAATCTCATTGCATCCTTAAAGTAATTGCATAATTCCTACTTGACTACACGAATCTAAGAAAAGGTCAACGGTATGACATGCCAGAGGCAGGATGAGACCTTGAAACTGTTTCTTTCTCATTGCAACATATGAATTCTTCTCCATTGCTCAATCACTCTCCATGTGCATACATGACAATTGTAAATTTCTCTTTTATGTTAAAGAAGGCACACTGTTCATCCCCTTCCATGTTGGTCTCCTCTACTGGGCCAGTGGCTCTCAAGGTTTAATGTGTTTCAAAATCAACTGCAATGCTTTCTTTTAAAGTTAATGCAGATCTGAGGTGCTACTCCAGACTTACTGGAAAAGAAATGTGTTGTGCCATGTTCAGGCGAGTTGTATTTGTTTTAGCAACCTCCCTTGGGCTATGGTGTGGCAGGTCTCCCTCTGACCACATTTTGAGTAAAAGTTCATTCCACGGTGGGTACCTTAATTGTTTTATTAACCATCCTTGTATCTGAAGAACTTGCTCACTAAATCTTTGCAGAATAATTAAAGAAATGAAAGGAAAGATCAATTGTCAGGACAGAATGTGCTCTTGAGAAGGATTGTCTTATGTCCAGAATCTTGGAAAGTTTATTATCACTGAATATGCATGCGCTAGAATTTCCCTTCTAGAGGCCAGGTGTGCTGGAAGCCTAGGAGAAGATGGCAGAAAGCACAAAAGAAAGAGTGAAATCTTTTGGACTTCCAGGGTGGGACAGAGTAAGTCTCCACTCATTTTCTAAAACTACAGCCAATGAAACAAAGGAAGTTTAAATGCCTGAGCCAGTTCCCCCTCCCCTCCAAAAAAAAGGTTCCCTAGGTCTTGACTTGAAGTTTTGTTAGCTCAAAGTTTTCAGCTTAACTTAAAGTTCTGTGGTTCATATGAATTCTTCTTTATAAAATTTATTTTTACTTAGCAGGAGTCTTTCTTTGGTATTTACCAAGTGCTTTCACACCTAGTACATAATATAACCATGCACTTAGTACTTACAGTCTTTTCCAAGAAATAGTAAAAGAGTAATACATAAAAGGTAGGGCTAATTATTCAGTGTCTTCAAGTGCAGGAGTGTATGGAAGTGTTTACAAGGTTTGGAGGCAGATGCTGGAAAGTAAGAATCAGTGGACATTAGAAAGGCAGGAAGTAGAGAGTGATAGAGCAGAGGATCAGCACTCAGAAGGCTGTGTCTGATCTGGTGACAGTAGAAGATAGTCTTAGGGTGGTGAAAACCAGTCCTGGGAAGTAAGGATTGCACAACATCTCATTGTACAAATGCATTTGTTGCTATCAATGAGAGCTTTGTACGTTGTAGAGTCTTGAACATTTCTTTAAAAGCAAATGTAGGGTTGTTGGGAGAAAATTCAGGCGACCACAGCTTATTGGGGAAATTGCAGGGAAGAAGGAGTCAAGTGAGGGAAAGAGACATGTTATAGGCTCCTTTCAGAAGTCCAGAGGTGACCAGAGATCTAGAGGTTTTAGATAAGGGTGGTGAAGTTCTCAAAGAAAAACCCACACTGAATGTAGAAGGAGTGATAAGACAGTGTCCCTGCCAAAGGTGAAGAGAGCAATGGGACTTGCATGTTGGCTTATGGGCAGCATATGAGATGTTAAGACTTATTTTTCCAGTAGTACCCCTGGTTGGAGGTCAAGGCCTTAAGGTTATGATCAGGATACCAAGTCAAAAAATCTCTTGTGGCTGTCTTATCCTGTGTTACTGGCAGAGCAAATGGATGAGAATCTGGGCAGGAAAGTGAGGCTCTTATCTCTAGTTAGCCAGCAAAAGGCAGAAGTGGAGCTGTGGTTTAAGTGGTAGAGCTCCAGCCTTGAGCAAGAGAAGCTAAGGGAGAGCACCTAGACTCTGAGTTCAAGCCCCCAAACCAACACTTAATCAATTAACTAATTAATTAGTTAAAGAAGTGCCTTCAAGAAAGAAAGGTACACCATATATTCATGGAATTTAGGAACTAGAGAGTTTGTCTTAAAAGTATCGCTTGCTAGGGGCACCAGTGGCTCATGCCTGCAATCCTGACTACTCAGAGGCTGAGATTTGAGGACTGTGCGTTGGTTTCAGTCCAAGCAGGTAAGTCATTTCAACTCTTGTCTCCAATTAACCACCAAAAAGCTGAAAATAGAGTTGTAGCTCAAGTAGTAGAGTGCTAGCCTTGAGAGAAAATGATCAGGGACAGCTCCCAGGATGTTAGTTCAAGCCCCAGGACCAACACCAACACCAACATCAACACCAATATTGAAACAAGAAACAATCAAACAAAAAAACAACACCACACACAACCCCCCCCAAAACACCAAACAAACCATGTCTTTGCACTAGAGATTAGTAGGATAATGGGACAAAACCAAAAGGATGGGGTTCTGATCTGGAATCTACTATTAAGTGGTGATCCAGGCAAATCATAGAGCTCATCTTGATCTGAGTTTCCATATGGGTTTTGCTAGGTGAATTCTCATGGTCTTTTCAACTCCCCAAGTCTGAGATCATGTGTATATTCAGAAAAGGAAAATAAGCTGTGATTTTTTTTTTACTCTATAATTACCAGTGGTTGAAAACAGAGGAGAGGGTAGGACACCGACAAGAAGATGAATAAGATGTGGTTTGAACCCCTGAGCTAATTATATGGCTGGGCACAGTTACAATGCTGGACTGATGTAGCAGAGATAAGCGAAGTTTGTAGCTTGTTCTCAGGCTTCTTGGAGCCCACCCTGGACATGTGGCACATGAAGGATGATTCCAACTGCTCAGGGTCACTTTACCTAGTCTCAGTTTTACTACTTAGAAGTTAGCTCTCTGAGTTTGGGGCTTATTTTCATCAGTGAAATAAGAACGTTGGATTAGATCAGAGGTTCCTGATGTTTTCTACAGAGGAACTATTGTTTTTCATAAATCATTCTACACTGAAAGATTCCTCTAAACCATGGTGGATTTTCTCAGGTTCCCTGGTTGTACAAATGCAAACCACTCTGGTCTATGTTATTTCAGAGCCTAGAAAGGTGACACAGAAAAGTAGGGATCATTGTACCCATTTTCCTAGCCTGATGAGATAGAAAGGAGGAAAGTGTACTTGTGACTCTCATTTTGAGTTAGACAGGTGACAAACACTTCAGGAAATTTCTTTTTGGTTGAAAAAAAACCTCAGCCATCTTTACTTGTCCTAGTGTTCTTTTTCTCCAGAGTACTCTAGAACTCATTTGTATTCCTAAAACAGATAAGAGGGAGTTAACAACTACTAAGTGTTGAGCACATAGTATGTGGTAGGAAGATTTTATACATGATTAGAATTATTCTTCTTAACAACCTTATTATTATCTCCACTGTATTAGTTAGCAGCAGCTCAGTAGCTTCTGGAGATTGTAGAGCTTGTCCACCTCAGAACAAAGAAGAAAACCCAGATGGCTTATATAATGTTTAACATTTGAGTCTTTCAGTGTTATTAGACTTGCTAAGCTATATAAGGTAGGGCTGCTTTAGCTTCTATGTTAGGGAAGTTGTGAACCAACAGGCTTAAATCAGCCTTGTGACACCTTAGTCCTATTGGGAGATAGCATTCAGAAATATCATGTGAGATCCTTGGGCCCCCATTCTTCCCTCAGGATGAGATGACATTAAGGACAGTGTGTTTCAAAAGAGGATGGTATTTGTAAACAGACCCATGCATATAGGCTCAGGTATGGTTCATGCTTGGATTAATAAGGTAAGCCTGACTATCAAAGGACAGGAATAGAGCAAATGCATGTCTGTTCTTTCAAAGGTTGAAGACTTTACTTGCACACCCCACTGGGAACCTAGAAACCAGATGAAAGCTGTTGGAAGATACCAAGCATCTGTTTTTGCTTCATGTAGCCATTCTATTTCCATTAAAAAATTGGCAGGAAATTCCAGGAGACTCTTATCTCCAATTAATCACCAGAAAACTGGAAGTGGTGCTGTGTCTCAAAGTGGTAGAGCACTAACCCTGAGTGAAAGAGCTCAGGGACAGTGCACAGGCCCTGAGTTTAAGCCCCATAACTGACAAAAGAAAAAAGAAAAAAAAGAAATTGGCAAAGTAGCCATTCAGAAGCCCATCGGAATACTGTGGCTCTATGTTGTTAGCTATACATATTTCTAGCCCTTCAGTGGGATAGGATAAATCAGTGGAATGAAGGACGCCACTTAGGAGGCTGGAATGGATCTACCCCCAACAGGTGTAACAGAAGAACCAAGGTGAAATGCATAGTATACTGACATTTAACCTTTTCAAGTTAAAAAAATCCAGATATCCATATCATATATAGTTATAGATATCTAGAAAATATGTATATCTATAGATATATATCTATCTCTATATAGAGCTATTTATATCTATCTATATCTATGATATATATCTTCTAGATATATATTATACATAGTGATAGATAGATAGATAGATAGATAGATATATAGATAGATAGATAGATAGATAGATAGATAGATAGATAGATATAGCTATCTTCTAGAAAATGGTTCAATAGATAACTGGTTGCCCCTGAGCGGAAGAAGGGATGCTAGTCTGATGTGAATCTGAGACTTTTTATTATGTGAGTTGTTATCTGGGATCCCTGTGAATTTCTGACTTTATTTTTGGTCGTGGGACTTGAACTCTGGGCCTGGGCGCTGTCCCTGAGCTTTTCAGCTCAAGGCTAGCACTGTACCACTTGAGTCACAGCTCTACTTCCAGTTTTCTGGTGGTTTATTGGAGATAAGAGTCTCATGGATGTTCCTGCCTGGGCTGGCTTTGAACTGTAATCTTCAGATCTCAGCCTCCTGAGTAGCTAGGTTTACAGGTGTGAGCCACCGGCGTCTGGCTTGAGAGACTTTTAAGAGATCCACAAGATCAAAATTATTTTCATAAAAATACTAAGATTTTTTTTCCATTCTCATGTTTTCATAAGTATCTGGTCGAGTTTTCCAGAAGTTTAATGACATGTGTTATTACTTGGAAGTGTTGTTAGATAGTAATATGAATGAAGTAAAAATCTGTAATTCAAATATTACTTTTCTCTCTTCCCTCTGCATAAAGGTTGATCTGCAAGTGGTCTGGGATTGAATACTTATAGCTTGATTATCTTAAAGAACCTGAAGACACAGGGGACTGCTGACGTTGAGGATTCTGCTCCATAGAGAATGCTCTGACCCCGTTGATGTGTTGATGTAAGTAGGACCAGTCATTGCAAATGTATCACTGCGTGAGCCTGGAGGCTGTGTCAGGGAGTAACATGGGAAGTTGAGCTGTGGATAAAAGGCTAGTTCTGGGTGACCAAGGAAAGACAATCTTCCCCAATTCTATGTCATAAGGATCTGGGTTTATGGTAGAACTTTTCCATCCTATAGGACTCAGTGAAATCTTTGGGGTTCTAGATTGATGTTTTTTCTAATATGATCTCATTAAAATTTTAAAATAAATTTGTTTTTCTTCCAGCAATGATTTGAAATGATTTGCAGTAAAACAATACTGAATAGAGTAATTAAAACTAGGACAATAAGAATCTTCAATAAAACTTTGGTGGAGTAAATGTACAAAAACAACTTGCCCAAGGTCATGTCACTATGCATTGGAACAACCACAGGGACTTTCCTTGAGCTGGGACTCAAAGAAAAAGAGACGCAAGGGATTTTATTAGAACACTTCCCTCGTATCAGGTGGTCTGCTGTAGGTGAATTTTGGTTTGAATGGGATTTCTTGACTCACATCCCACCTAGAGGTCATTGAAATCAGATGTCACAGGTTCTTTAGGCCTGTATCTCTAGCACTAGGCACAGGATCTGGCTTAGTGGAAGATGCTTAGTGTGAACCATTTAGACACTCTTATATCTTTGACATATTATATCCTTCTGAAATATTTGTTGAATGAGCGATTGATTGTACAAATAATACGGACCTGCGAGTTTGTTTAAGTACCGACTGATTATTGGTATGGGCAGGAGTAAACTAGAATTTTTTCACATTCCCTAGAAGCATCTTATCACAAATTTCTTAGATTTTATACCGTTTTCTGTTTATTATCTAGGGAGTTTCTCTTTATTCCTTAGCCTTATTGTGATGATAAACGATCATTTAATAGATTTAAATTCTACAGATTGCCTTGAAACTTGTTTCCCTTCTCTTTTCCCTCCTTCCCTCCCTCCCTCCCTCCCTCCCTCCCTCCCTCCCTCCCTCCCTTCCTTCCTTCCTTCCTTCCTTCCTTCTTTCCTTCCTTCCTTCCTTCTTTCCTTCCTTCCTTCCTTCTTTCCTTCCTTCCTTCTTTTTTGATACCTTTTGGTACTAAAGAGCTAAGCAGTTTTAACTAAGAGCCTTCACAGTGGACATTTAAGAATGAATAATTCATAGCTCTGCCTAACCACTAATCAGAAGTTATTGCAGGGTTTCTTTATTACATTAGTTTTCTCAAACATTATTTATCTATGAATCATTCGACTTTACCTTTCAAAAACTATCATTGTGGTCTTTTCTTCTTCAGCCACCAATCTTAAATAACTATTTCCAGAAGACATTATTTCAATATCCTAGGCATGTACTATATATAGCCTTGTATGTGAGACCTGGTTTAGGTGATTTCCCCTGCCCTCATTTTCATAGAATTACACCTGAAACTCTCTTAAGTACTTTGGCTCCTTCAGGAGAAAGTTCTATCCACCAATCCAGTCTCTTCCTTTTTATGGGAACAATGAGACTATTTTACTCTGTTAAAAAGTTTAACAAGTCTCAGTTTCCTGTTTTCTTATTAGCAGTATGACCAAATCATTGAGAATCTAAACTGGAATGTGGGTTCAGTAAAAAGTTCGACAAGAAATTTACTTATTGCCCCTCTCTTACGTAACTAACCCCTCCATACATTGCCTTGACAATAAAAACATAATAAAAAAAGAAAAAGGAGAGTTACTAATAGGTAATCTGGAATGTGAGACATACTGTGCATGTATGGGCATCTGCTGTGGCTCTTTCCTTCCTTCCTTCCTTCCTTCCTTCCTTCCTTCCTTCCTTCCTTCCTTCCTTCCTTCCTTCCTTCTTCCTTCCTTCCTTCCTTCCTTCCTTTCTTCTTTTTTTCTCTCTCTCCTTTCCTTCCTTTCATTTCTTTCTTTCTTTCGTCCTTCCTTTCTTCTCTTTCTTTCTCTCTTTCTTTCTCTCTCTCTCTCTTTCTCTCTTTCTTTCTCTCTCTCTCTCTCTCTTTCTTTCTTTCTCTTTCTTTCTTCTCCCCTGCTTCTCCTTCTTTCTTGTCAAGAAGTAATGAAGCTACACATTACTTTGAAGGTATTATTCTTTTGAAAGATTGTTTTTTTTAGTATGCATTATTTATGCAAATGGGGTTCCACTGCAACATTTCCATACATGCTTACACTGTATCCCATCAACTTTACATCATCCATCATCCTCCTTTACCCCTCCTCAGTTTCATAAAACAATTTCAAGAAGTCTCATGTTCTATTTTCATATATGCACATATGTATAAAAGTACGTTGACTGTATTCACCTTTCTTCACTTTCACCATCAGCCTTCCCTATAACCTACTTTTTATTAGCATGCGTTAGTTGTGCAAAAGGATTTTATGAAGACATTTCCACACATGTAAACAATATTTCCCAATTAACTTCCCCTCTGTTACTTTCCTCCATTCCATTTCACTTTCCTAAAATGACTTTTCCTTCTGTGCAAATCAATTATATTGAGACACTCTTTGCATTCACCCTCTCAATGGCTAAGGGATGGTCAGTGTTGCCATATCTCTGCTGAAAGGTTCTGTTGAAGTGAGTCCAAGTAGACATGCTGGTATGAAGACAGCACAACCTGGACTATCAGAGGTGGAAGTTCTCAGTGGGGAAGGGTAGAAATTAGGCCTGTGAACAAACAAACCCAGGAGACATCTGCTTGTTACAGATGGATTATGGCTGAGAAAAATGAGACAATGTAATCTTGTTGCTGAGTTTTTGAAATTTGATTGTGGAAAGATTATCTTACAAAGTAAGATTGGGATAAATATCTAAGTAAAAGAGGGTATGTGGTATTGTGGGTGTGTACCTGTTAGAAATTAAGGGCACAGGCTCTCTTCAAAGGGAAAGGGAGGTAAAATATGCCAAGAGCTGACTCAGACATTTCTTTCTTTCTTTTTTTGGTCGGTCGTGGGGCTTGAACTCTGGGCTTGGGCACTGTCCCTAAGCTCTTCAGCTCAAGGTGAGTGCTCTACCACTTGAGCTACAGTGCCACTTCCATGACTCAGACATTTCTGAATAGACGGGGCTCCATAAACACCCAGTAAAACGTAACTTGGGGATGGACTGTAATCATAGAAATGAAGAACTTGTGAGCTTATGATCAATGAGTTTATGCATTCATCAGATTTGAGAGCTCATTTACTACTTACACTTAGTAAAATAAGAATGATGCTTATTGAGCGTCTGTGATGTATAAGGAACTGTTGAGTGGGTTTAAGAGATACACATATGTATATGCAAATAAGAGGTAACGCAAGCCTAAGTTTCTCATGGGCTAAAAGGAGAGGAGAGGAATAAAAAAAGAGAACGACCCTTGTATGGTAAGAATAAGTCAATAAATTAGTGATAAATGGAGAGAACTTCTTTCTGGAGTGCTCAGGGAACCTGAAGATGATGTAGAACTTGAGCCAAGCCTTGGAACAAAAAAGGAATCCAATATGGAGAAAGCGAGGTGTGAGTCAGCTGTTAACCTTAGAACTGACCTAGGCAATAAGAGCCTTTGCTGAGCATGTGAGGTGGAAAAGAAAGAGGAAATAGCATACTTGGAGTAGAGGGGATTGGAGGAGGGGTAGAAAAGAAAGAGAGCAACTGCCAGAGTGGAAGAGCCATGATTGCTGGCTGGGATGCGACATCTGGATGCCATCTTGGTTACTCAACATCTGCATAGTTCATGCTCCAGGAGGAAAGAATAACCTTACTTTGGAGGAGATCATTCCTGATGTCCCTCTTGTTGAGGGTGGGCACAGTTCTGAAGCAGATTTAACGTAGAATAACATGAAACCTTCAGGGAGAAAATACTTGGGTGCCTAATACATTTATGCATGAGATACTATGCACTAGTAATTGCCAAAGTTTCAAACGGCTGTTTTTGCTTTGATCTTTATAGAGCTCTTATGAAGACTGATTTAAGAATTAGCCACAGACTCTATTGCTCTCAGAATCTTAGGTTGCTAGAAAGAATTGTACTTTTATTGTTTCAATTCTTTTTTTCTTTTTGGTTGGCCATGGGGCTTGACCTCTGGACCTGAATGCTGTCCCTCAGCTCTTCAGCTCAAGGCTAGCACTCTACCACTTGAACCACAGCACCACTTTTTTTTCTGGTGGTTTATTGGAGATAAGAGTCTCATGGTCTTTCCTTCCCGGGCTGAGTAGTTAGGATTACAGGAGTGAGCCACTGGCACCCAGCTCTGTTTCAATTCTTATTGCTTTATAATTTCTCATATTACACTAGCTACTCTCAAATTGTGGGATGTGAGAAAAAGTGTTGTGTTTTTGACTGGCAGTGTTCACTGAATTGCTTCCCAAGCAGTAGTGCACTCCAGGGTCCTGCTTCTTGGGGCCAGGGATTACTGGTTCTTTCCTTTAGATGGATGACAAACAGGGATGGCTATAGGGTCTCATCTGTCAATATTGATAGCATATTTTTCAGAATTGTTGTGAATGCCTAATTGTCTAATATGAGAAATTCATGCAGTATCTTAAATTGATTAATTATATCTATTTTTTTTTACTTGAAATAGATTGGAGTGTCTGTATTTTTGTTCTGGTATGACACTTAGCTAATATTATATGCACATTATTATTTGCTGTAGGGGAACTGGGTAACTAGTGGTAGGCTGTAAAAGTCTACCTACTCCTGTGTTCCATTCCTCTATTGGGTTTTGTATTGAATGTGAGTGTACTTGTGTGTGTGTGTGTGTGTGTGTGTGTGTGTGTGTGTGTGTATGTTGTGCTGGTACTAGAACTCAGGGTATGGGTTCTGTTCCTGAGCTTTTTCGTTTTGTGTTAGTGCTCTACCACTTAAGTCATAGCTCCACTTCTGGCTTTTACTGGTTAATTAGAGATATGAGTTTCACAGACTTCCCTTCCTGTGCTGGCTTTGAACTGTAATCTTCAGATCTCAGTCCCTGAGTAGCTAGGATTACAGGCATGAGCCACCAGCCCCCTGCTATGAATGCTTTTAATTAGACTTTTGCCATTAAAATCTCTTCTATTGACATTATCAATATTATTCAAGAGCTTATTTAAAGTGTATAAGTTAGACCTTAGACTAAGTTAGAAGCTGTAATTTGATTGGCATTTGAGACTTGTTAGTCTCTAGATTCAAGATACATAAACCATCTAGGAATCGTGCTAAGTGCGGATTCTATTCATAGTTGCTTGGTAGTGACAGAACAATTATTACTCTCTAATCTCCAGGTTTTTGAACACCAAAGTAGCTACTGTCCAGGTGGACAGTATTTCTTTCTCATTGTGATGTGCTTGCATAAAGAAAATGGCTTATGACAGGAGCTGTCAATCTATAGCCCATGAGTTAAAATATAGTCTATCAGGTGTTTTTGTAAACAAAGTTTTATTATAACACAACTATGTTTATTTGTTTACATATTATAAATACTTTCTTTTGTGTTCTTTTTTTTTTTTTTTTGGTTGGTCGTGGGGCTTGAACTCTGGGCCTGAGCCCTGTCCCTCAGCTCTTTAGCTCAAGGTGAGTGCTCTACCACTTGAGCTACAACACCACTTCCAGTTTTCTGGTGGTTTATTGGAGATAAGAGTTTCACGGACTTTCTTGCCTGGGCTGGCTTTGAACCATGATCCTCAGATCTCAGCCTTCTGGGTAGCTAGGATTACAGGCGTGAGCCACCAGCGCCCGGCTCCTTTTGTGTTCTATTTGATGACTAAATAATTATGACAGAGACTATACAGCATAAAAACTAAAATTTTTATCTGGACCACTAAAGAAAAAATATGCTAACTCTGGCTTATGAGATGAACCCTGAATACTTTTTTTTTTCGGGGGGGGGGGGTCGGTCATGGAGCCTGAACTCTGGGCCTGGGCGCTGTCCCTCAGCTCTTCAGCTCAAGGCTAGTGCTCTACCACTTGAGCCATAGCACCACTTCCGGCTTTTTTCTTTTTGCTTATGTGGTGCTGAGGAATCAAACCCAGGGCCTCATGCATGCATGGCAAGTGCTCTACCACTGAGCCACCTTCCCAGCCCCACCCTGAATACTTTTTAAAGGACAACAAGTCGCTATAATCTTTTGCCCTGGTTGAAATGTTTATAGGCTCAACTTAATTTAACCTCTATTCACAGAGATGCTGAAGCACAAATCATAATTCCCAAGCTATTATGAAGAGACTTGAATTGATCCAGATAAATGGTGACACAGAATCTGCCACTTCCCAAGGCCTATTTAAGACCTCTTTCTTTAAATCAATGATTATAGTTTCATTGAGCTGACTCATTCTTCTACAAATTGATTCCATTAGTTAAGTTTCACTTGTCCCAAGTATTGGAAAAAGCCAAGAAGGCATTAATAGAAGTATATTTGGGACCAAAAGGAAAAATATATCTTGATCTAGATTGAGTATAATCTATATTTTGTACCTTAAAGTAGTGGTAGTCACAGCTCACTTCTGGATTGTTATTAAGAAGCCAGACTCAGATGGTGTGGGCTTGGAGTCCTTCATTTAATTCCCCTGGGGAATCCCAACACCTGTCTCTTGTTTGAGGTTTTTGAGTTGTGAAATATTGGCATGGACAAGTTCTAGGAACAGTTGCACATGTATACCAAGCTTGCAAAGATGGAAGGCAGAAATTTAGGTTAAAGAGCAAGAAACACAAAAGAGAGACTGGCATGGACACCTCTGCTCCAAAATATGAGTGTCAGATGTTGTGGCAGAGAGGGGTGGACTCCATGGGATCATTTGAAGATGCAGAAATTGTGCTTTGATGTTCAAGTCTTAGAGAGCCCAGCTTTCCTTCCAGAGGCAAAGTTCAGAGCACATGGGTGTGGGATAGTCAGGATCCTTTTCCTTCACTCAGGATTGTCTAGAGCCAAAGATTTTTTCAGCAAGGGAGACCACATGGATCTTTGCTGTACTCTGGTGTATTTAGTTTCTTTCCCTCATTGTTTGCATAGCTCAGGACATAGTATTTTCAGAAGATGGGGTAGATGAAAGCAGAAACTCTTCTCACTTTGAGAGTCTATCTACTTTCCAGCCAATTCTGAGATATTGTTGGAGAGAATTAGAGACCTTTATGTTGAAAATGACTTGCCCAGTGCTAAGATTTTCCCAAGATGCATTAGCAGATTAGTTCAGCTAATAAGAATATGAAAGTTAGCTCTTTAGGCTGATATCATTTTCCTCTTTTAAAAATAATTTAGGGCTGGAAATGTGGCTTAGTGGTAGAGCACTTGCCTAGCATGCATGAAGCCCTGAGTTTGATTCTTCAGTACCACATAAACAGAAAAAGCTGGAATGGTCACTGTAGTTCAAGTGGTAGAGTGCTAGCCTTGAGGAAAAGAAGCTCAAGGACAGTGCCTAGGCCCTGATTTCAAGCCCCAGGTTTGACAAAATAATTATACTAATTGCATGAAAGTGTTTGATTGTTAGTCCCACAATGTATACAGTGTTCTTTGATCAAACTCACTCCATTATTTTAAAAAATTCTACCTCCTTTCAGGCTGGTGTTTTAGCTGTTTCCCCATTGGAAGATGCATAATGCATGCATGCATACATAATCATCCATCCATCCAATGATTCGCTATTTTAAATCCACTATATAAAGGGATGGTGGAAAAAAATGAAGCAGAGAATCATTCACATTTGAATTCAAATTCTAGTTTCCCCATATATGAGGTAACTAATTTTTAAATTATGGTATAATTCTGTCAACATGATTCCTGCCTCCCTACCCTGCCATCCCTGAATGTATGAGTTGGGTTGAATATTTTCTTTTTTTTTGCTTTGTAGAAAACATTGCATATTCTGTTCTCACACCATATTATGTAGACATCATCGAGTTTGGTGTCTGTCTCTCTCCCTGGATTGTAGAATTATTGAGAGTAGAGAGCTTCATTCATATACTTGACATAATTAGCATTTGACAAATTAGAATGAAACATTAGAAATTAAACATTTGTTGCATTGAAAAGAAACTGGTAACTTTCTATAGTTTGATTTTCTCATCTATAAAATGAAGGTGATTAAAGCATATCTTGTTGAATTTGTTGTGGGAATTATATCTGGTAATGTTTGGAAGAATGTTTTCTAAATATGGCATATGGTTGTTCTAGTATCTGGATCAATTGAGGCTTGGCAGAAGACAAAAACAAGAGCATCAGGAAAGCATGTAGAGATGTCCTAGTGCACTTTTCCTAAATTGAATGCGTGGGTAGGGAGGATCTGGACATTTGGCTTGCAAGACATATTTTTAGTGAATGAATTGACATTGGACAGAGGATCTCCTTTCTGGCAAACTGTATGTCTTTCCCACTAGATTATATGCTCACAACAGTGGGATATGCTTTATTAATTTCTAACTTCTGTACTCTTTTAAATGTGACTAAAAAAGTGAATATATAATCATTGAATTTTGATGGGCTTCTCAAGGCCAAAGTCTTTTATGCCTCAAATCTCCCCATATTCCTGGTTTGAATCTTCTCTTGAAAAACCTAGATGGTGGAACTATTAGGTTGGAAACATTGATTCTTGGGAGCAGGGAGTGAGGTGAATTTGATACATGTTGCATGTGAGATTTGGCAGGAATACACAAAAGAGATAGGAGCTGGAATCTTGTTATGTAAAATTTCACAGCTCTGTCTTAACAGCAAAATAGAGACCACATTTTACAAATTCAATAGTTGTCAGTGCTGTGGCTTACTAATTAAAAAAAAAAAACACAGCAAGCCAGGCACAGGTGGCTCATGCCTGTAATCCTAGCTACTCCAGAGGCTGAGAGCCGAGTATTACATTTTGAATCCATGCTAGGCAGGAAAGTCCATGAGACTCTTCTCTCCAATAAGGTACTCAGAAAAAGCTGGAAGTGGAGCTGTGTCTCAAGTGGTAGAGGGATAGTCTTGAGCCAAAGAAGCTCAAGGACAGTGCCAAGGCCCAGAGTTCAAGTCCCAGGACTCCTCCCCCTCTCAAAACACACACACACACACACACACACACACACACACACACACACACACATACACACAGAGTAAAATGTTGTACCTTGCCCACTATGTAGTTGACAAACAACTGCTACTATGTTTGAGCAGAGCTGTGAGATGGTAGGAGTTTTGCTCCAGGAAGACTTGATCTGGTTAGAGTATATATGAAAGATTACAAGGAAAGCAGTGAAGGTAGGGATAATTGTTAGGAGGTCCAGCAAATGAGCAGATAAACAGTCCAACAGTCTATTGCAGATATATGCCAGGTGGAATAGAAAGGAAGAGACTTGGCCTACACAAGAGGCTGGTGACTAGGGAGCCTCTCAGCTCTGGGAGGAATAAAGACCTGTTTTCTGTGGCTTTGGCGCAAAAGGCAGTGATTGCATCCAAGGGAAGATAATGAGAAACACACGGGCCAAAGATCAGGAAAGCACCATTTATCTTTTTGTTGCAAAACTGTACTTTCCAGAGCCCTGGGCAAGAGGACAGAAGATTGAGCTTGACGATTTAGGCCCTGCACTAGAGAATGCAAAATAAATGTCCCCTAATAAATCATAGAATTGATCTTATCCAGGAATCTGAACAGCTGGCAAAGCACAGAGGTGGGGCAGTTTCTGAGGAAAGGGAGAGGAAGTGATAGTAATTATAGGAGAGGACAGAGCAATCCTAAAGTGCCGTGATATTTACTCCAGCCAGTTTTCCCCCTCTACATGTTGATTTCATGGAGGCTTTTCTCCAACTATGAAATTCTAATGAATTAATGAGAAACTACTAAAACGAGAACTACTTTCACTCAATAAAACGAATATTTCCAACTTCCAAATTACATACATTTAAAAAACTTATTAAATAATCAAAAAGGGAAATCACCTGGGCACCAGTGGCTCATGCCTGTAATCACAGCTACTCACAAGGCTGAGATAGGAGAACTGGAGCCAACTCATGCAGACAAATCTGGGAGAAACTTGTCTCTGATTAACCAGTAAAAAGCTAAATTTGCGGGGTGTCTCAAATGATTGAATGCCATACATGAGTGAAAAAGCTCAAGTAAGACCATGAGGTTCTGAATTCAAGCTTCAGTATCAGCATTAAAAACAGTTGAAAGATGAGCTATATGAATAACTATAAAAATGACCATTCTAATTGATCTAAAATCCTACATTTTATAAATGTAGTCACTTTGAAAGGGAAAAATGTCTACAGGAAGGCATTTATTACATATATATTAGTAGCTATTCACTGGTAAGTCAGTTGTTTTTTAAATGAAAATAGAACTATTCATTGATTGAATATACATGTTACCCCAGCCTCTACTTTCAGTGTTTTGTCCTGATAACGCATAATTCATTATGCATATATATATTTAAGCTTTGACATATCACTTATTTTAGTTACAAGGAAATTGTGTACCTATTATTCTCTTGATCTATAAGCACCATGAGAAGGAAGGATAGAAATTGTTGTTCCATTTTATAGATTTAGAAAGCCAAAAGTAAAAGGGAACAAGTGACCTTCCAGAGACACACACAGATACCTACAGCTAGACTGAAGAGCCTGGATTTTCCAGTGCCTTCAGTTCGTGTCCAGAGATCCTTTTATCCCATTTCAATGAAGCATAGGCTAAGAGAGCATTTTCACAAATAGGAAGAGAATGGTAGGCCAGTAAGAAGGCAGCTTCCATGGGTATGTGTGTGTGTGCATATATTTATTTATATATATATATAAAATTTCTATGTATCTATCAGGGCTGGGAAGGTGGCTCAGTGGTAGAGTGCTTGCCTTGCATGCATGAGGCCCTGGGTTCGATTCCTCAGCACCACATTAGCAAAAAGAAAAAAAGCTGGAAGTGGTGCTGTGGCTCAAGTGGTAGAGCGCTAGCCTTGAGCTGAAGAGCTGAGGGACAGTGCCCAGGCCCAGAGTTCAGGCCCACAACTGGACCCCCCCAAAAAAATTTCTATGTATCTATGTATACATATCTATGCATATATATGTATGTAGAACCCACATACACAATTACACAACTACATAACCACAGGTAAACACATTACAAGATGTTGTTTGGCAGAAATTCACATTCAGCGAATGAGGGACCAACATAAGATGAATAGTCCTTTCCTTAGCTACAGAGTTTTCACTATAATAAAATAATACAATGGGAAGATGACTTAGGTTGCATGAAAGTGGCAAGAGCATGACAAAGGACACCCCAAAGATCCCAACAATGACACTGACCCCTTTCCTCAAGGGAAGAGAGTAGAGAGGACACGTAGATATCTGGGCAGGGTCAGCCGCATTGGCGCCTTCCTCAAGGATCTACAGGAGCTAACAGCTATGTTATTAAAATTCATGAATGCAATCAATTGTGGGAGTCATTGGAGACCAAGAACTTTTTCAGTGGTCAAGAACATGGGAGAGAGGCTGGCAGGAAGGGGGATAATTCAGGCCAGAAAAATTCAAACTAATGGTTACAATGGGAGAACTCTTAAGGGTCAGGGCTAGGAGTAGAAAGATGCAGTGGAGCAAGGCACTTGCCTTGAGCACAAACTTGAAAGCAATGAAAAAAATTCAAGGATCAATAAAGTCACTATTTTGATGGATATTTGAGTAAAAATAAACCTAAGTAGCTACAGCCTGTGCACCAAAAACTTATTTATAAATAAAGGTTTACAGAAAAGTCACTGAAGGTGAAGGTACAGCAGCAAGAGAGATCCGAGATAATTCTTGAACATGTGAAAATCCTGAATTAAGTGTATGGATATCAGATACACAGATTTTAACCTGTGATCTACGGGGGAAATATTTCTGAAGAAAAAGCATAATGGAGTTGACTATTTCTATTAATTTTCTGTTGTAATGGTTTAGATCTTGTTTAATGGGTAATTAAGGAACGCCTATATCACTGTACACATAATATATACTTTAATAGCTGTGTTTTAATGTAATTAGTTTTCTCCACGATCTCTTTTTTTCTGTATACAGTGCCTAGGCATGATGCTTGGTTAAGTGTTTGATGCTGGGTTAAGTGTGTGTGTGTCTGAGAGAGAAAGAGAGAGAAACAGACAGTCATACAGATGGGGGAGGATATGGAGAAAATAGGAGACCAAAATGGTATGTATGGGGTCTGTAAGTGACTTATAGATCAAGAGGATAAAAAAGAAAATATGTGTGAACTTTCCATCCCCTGACTGTCTCTTAAAATGACGCTGTGTTGGTCACCTTCAATGTACCGCGCATCAGAACGTGTATTGCCTTGTAGTAAGGGAGGCTGTCTTCACTCTGGTCTCCATTTTGCTGCTCCATTTAGCCATGCTAAATGCATGGCTTTCCCTAGACACATAGCCCCTGTTCCCCCCTGGTAATATGGGATAAACAGTGTCAGGATTTCATTTTCCCTCTGGGGGGGTCTTCAGTATCTCTTGTGACTTCTATGTCCCTATTCCTGTGTCAGAGAGTTCCTCTCTGCTATCCTATTCTTCAGGCAAGTCTCGGCTCTGCTGTTTAAAAACCAAATTGAAAAATCTTTTCATTACAATGGAATGAATGAGGCCTATCCAGGTTATCTTACTGGAAAGCAACCCATTGTTGTTTTTCCTCATGTCTACAAAGTATCTCCGCAACAACACATATGTCAGTGATTGAGAAATGGGGCACTGTATCATAGTCAAGTAGGTACAATTATTTGATTATTTGGACTTTGCCAGAAAACCACGCAGACATCCAGGTACAGAGAACAAAGAAAAGTTTATTGCTGGGAAAGGGGCTGTCAAGACCCCTTCTCACAAGCTGACCTTTATAACCTAGGAGGTTTAGGAGGACTAGAAGAGGCTAGGAGGCAGAGACCATGGTGTGGGCATGAGGGCTAGGGGCTTCATCATGGTGGACTAGGATTTATGGCTGCTGTTCAAACAGTAGATAAGGGGTCCTGCAGCTGCCCAGACCTGAAGGTCACTCTAAGGGGCTCTTGATGCCTTATACAGTGGTAGCTGCCCCAGAGAAGTGTCATCCCAAGGTTAAGGGGTTGGAGGCTGGTTACTTCCTTTACTAAATGGGCCCAGTGTTGCCTAGGAAGGGAGCATGCTAAGCTGTGGAGAGCGTACTAAGCTATGGGAAGGGAGCTCATTTTGCTAACATTCCTAACTCTTTGGTTTAATAATTGAATGGGGGCACCAGGCTGGGATTATGGGTGAAGGTTGTGTCTTCTGGAGCTGCTTTCTGCTGAGGGGGGGATAGTCAGTGGGGACACTCAACCAGTTACCCTCCCAGGAGCATTTGATTGACAGACTGGTGAAAGGTCTTCCCCATGAGGATGTTCTGCATGCACCTAAGCAGTCAAAGCACAATCAAAATAAGGCAAAAAATTGCAGTTAAGGGACCTACGACAGGCATGAGCCAGGGAGTAAGCCACCCCAATAGGTCCCATCCCCCTTCATTATGTTGGATATTTTCCTCAAGTTTTCTGAGATGTTTACTTGTTCCTTGATGGCATAGCTGCTATCAGTTAGGTCACAGCAGCACATGTTTTTAATATCCTTGCACCCTTGGTGGTGGAGTAAGAGTAGATAAGGGATGGCAACACGGTTGTCAAGGATAGTGTGCTTATGTTTCTGTTGTTCTCAATTTAGCAGTGCAATGGCAGAGGAGGCGTAGTTAATATTTTTTGCCACTAGGCATGCCAAACACATGACACACTTACAGGCTCCCACTGCCAACCCTGATATCCCAATCGAGGAGAAAGTGAAGGCATTATATTCTGCTTCAGACAGGAGGAGGAGTTTCTCAATATAACTTTCATCCAGTGCCAGACTTCTGGTTTTACAACTTCGTTGAGGCTGCGAGAACTCCTTGTGGGGTAGCATAACAGCTAGATGGCTTAGACAGCAGTGGGAGTTATGAGGCAGGTAAGCAGGGATACAGTTAAAACTTTCACAGGAATTAGGCAAGGAGACACAGCCCTCTGCATGTGAGATTCGTTCATAGTTGGCACAAGTAAACTTGCCTCTTTTCAGCTCCATGCAGTTTGGGGTAGAAGTTTGAACCTGGGCACAGGTGTTGTTTCTTGTCATTATAAATTGGGGGTATATAACATTCGGGCATTTGCCGGTTTGCTGTATGAGGTCTTTCCCCAATTAAAGGAGTCAGCATAGACTGTGTGTTTATTAGTCTGATCAGAGGAGAAGATAGTTAAGTTTTGTATATCTGCCTCTGGTTTGACAGGCAGGATCAGAGCACATGTCCTATCTCCAGTTCCTGCCTCAGACAAAAGTTAGAGGCAGGTGAAACGAGATGTTATAATGCATGTGGTCCTGCAAGGACTCTGAGGAGGAGGATCCTCCATACTGGTATTTTGTTACCACTATCTGATGAGACAGGGGCCAATCTGGTGGGGCTGCTTTTCCTAAGCCACCCTGAGAGGAAATGATTAGGTGTTACTTGTTTGGGGTGGATAGGATGGCTTGACCAGAGGCCTTGGTAGATGTGTGGATTACAGGGTATATATGGGAGACCCAGGAAGCTGCCAACGCTAACATCCCTGAGTCTAAGACTAACATTTCTGTCCAGTACTAGATGGTAGACATTAGATGGACAAGCTTCTTAACTTATTTCTATTAATTTCCAGGCTCTGGTTTAATTTTGAAAGGGCAGGCACAAAGTGGCTGATGGGATATCATCTCCTGTTAATCCTCTCCACCTCATCCTGGGGGTCTAGGTGTTTGTTGCGGGGATAG
This sequence comes from Dipodomys spectabilis, assembly GCF_019054845.1. Classification (NCBI taxonomy): domain Eukaryota; kingdom Metazoa; phylum Chordata; class Mammalia; order Rodentia; family Heteromyidae; genus Dipodomys; species Dipodomys spectabilis. The sequence goes on along the minus strand of NW_024870696.1, from coordinate 155,603 downwards.
CTCATCCCAGTTGGCATTCACGGGCTTTGAACTCAAGGCCTGGGCACTTTTCCTGAGCACTTCTGCTTGAGGTTAGCACTCTACCACTTTCAGTCACAGTGTCACTTCCAGCATCTGGCTGGTTAATTCTTGAGCCATGCTTCCAGCCTGGCTCTTGCTGGCTAGTTGGGAGATGGAGTCTCAGAGGGATTTTTCTGCCTGGGCTGGCTTTGAACTGCAATCTTTGCCACAAAAAAAATCCCTTTATTATTTCCAATTAAAGCAACAAGGAGATCAAATAGAAATAAGTAGACCTTACCTGCACCTTGTCAAGAATTGACCAACAAATACTTGCCAGAGTTCTGCAATGACAAAACTCAATAGATATTTTAAACTGCAACTGATTGGCCCTCTAGGTACCACCCATTGCTGCGGGGAAGCCTGTTTAAAATGGCTTATATCTTTTTAGAGATACATCTAATTGCAAAATAGCACAGAAATCAAATCACATTCTTTGCTCATACACACCTTATCATCTGACTTGTGGGGATTAACATTCCTGACAGATGGAAGGGAACATAAGCAAATCAGGCTGATATAAAGGTTTGAGCTTCAGTAGATCTGAAGTGGCTTGAGCTTTTTGTCCTGAATCAGCAAGCTTCAGTCATATGTGATGGAGCAAGACCAGAGTCTTGGGCGCCTGTATGGACTGTTGCACCTCCTACTGTTTTCCTGCAAAATTTCTATACATACTGGTTAAAGACCTGGTTTACACTGGATTTTGCAGGCTGGTGCCACTGGTTTAGGCAGCTGTGATAACTTTGTTTTGTTTCCTGAGCCTTTTCCCATGCACAAGAACGAACTGCATCCAGTCCCTTAATCTTAAAGGGAGTTGATCAGCACACAGGAGAGAAAACAGAAAAGCAAAACCTTAGCCTTGTAACCCCTCCTCTGTACGGTATTCTCACAATAAAAAACTTATTAAAAAAAGAAATAAAAACCTTAGCCTTATTTTACTAGCCATGATCAGATGTACAACGTTTAACTTTTAGTGTAGATGGACATAAGGAATGGCATAAATCACAGTCAACTTAATTTAGATTCCAAAGGAAACCATTGAAAAAAAATTCTTTCCTAAGGCCCTTTAGAACTGCCTGTTTTTTTTCCTTTGGCTGGCAGTCAGGTCTTAGGATTTTCAAAGCAACTCAGATGAAATCACAGCTTCCATTGACAAAGATCTTTCAGCAAGCACAATACTTGGTAACTTGGAAACCATGACCATTTTACATACTTTACATATAGATAAATAGACAGATAGACATGTTTGTGCATAAATCATAGGGCTTGCTTAGATTTTCAGCTGTTTAAGGAAGGTATTTTTAGATTTAGCGATATTATTTAGCCTAATTATGATGGAACCGCGTGGCCAGTTAAAAAAAACTTTGGCAACAACAAAAAGCTTTTTAGTACACAGGAGACAGGACAGGAATACGGAGACATGTGGCATACCATAATGGAGACAGGAAACAGGTACCTGAATACAGAGACACGTGGCATGCTATAATGGAGTAGACAGGAGACAGGACATGAACACAGAGACACATGACATGCCATTATGGACACAAACACAGAGACATGTAGCATGCCATAATGGAGTAGACAGGTCTGGGGGGAGGGTCACAGAATAGACACAAGACCAAACAGGAGGATGGATCCCCAGGTTTTAGACAAACATATAAACATAAAACAGGACAAAGAAACAGACTCTGAGTGACTCCAAAAAGGTGTTTGGATGGCATGTCCAGTGTCGAGGAGCTGGATGTCAGAGTGGTGGAAAGACCACAGGGCCCTGAAATTTGTCAGGGAGTGCACCTCCTCCTGTAGGGGTTTCCATTGCCTGGCAGCCGACCCACCGAGGCCATCTGCCAGTGGCTTTAAGGAACCCAGACGCCCTCTTTGGCATTGGGCTTTTGGTGGGTCTTTTATAAAAGAAGAAGCCACGTTTTGAAGGATCGAATCTTGGAGCCCATTGATACAACTTAGGAAATAGGCCAGAGAGGATAGAAAGAACAAAATCAATACCAACAGACCAATTCAGCTCCAATGGAGAGCTGACGTGGAACACCATGATGATGAGAACAGTGAGACAGGAGACAAGCCGCAGGATGTGAATGTGGAAGCATGTGCATGGCGTTTTCTTGATGCCTGCGCTGTTCCAGCCCTACATAGGGTATATTTAGAGGCAGGCCATTTAAACCATTTAGGAGGTTAATTAATACAGAATCAGAGCACTGGGTGGAGAATTTCCTCCCAGCAAGAAGTACCAGGATGGCTATAAGTAGTTACTTAAAATTAGACATTTGACAATAGAATAAGTTTAGACTTCTTTGCTAACAAAATATATTAGATGGTTGGGTCTCAGTTTACATGGTCGGTGAAGAGAGGCAGTAATTCTGTTAGCAAGGCATATCAGAATATGAACTGAGATCATTTAACACTGTTAGCTTGGTGGAAGAGTAGGGGAGGATGTAGAATACCCACCAGGTGTCTTTTGTCTCTTCCTAGCTGTCAGTCTCCAAGGCCAGTAAAGAGAATTGGGGAAGGAGGTTGCTGAGCAGGTTTTTCAGGAGAGGAGGTGATTGGATGGAGGTATCAGGATAGGAAAGAGGTGAGAGGGAGGGATTTTTATTTTGTAGCTTCCTAGAGGAGTTTGGCTTAAGGGAGAAATTACGAATTCAGATATCAAAGTTGGTGCGCTCAGGAAAGGGAAAATAATTGAATTGTGGTCTGAGTCCCAGAGACATTTTTGGATGGGAAAAAGAGGGCAGTAAAAGGAAAAGCAGTAAAAGGGAGAAGCTGGTCCAGTGTGTTAGCCAGCCAGCCTCTGTCAGCGATGGATTCACGACGAAGGCAGCGCAGAGGCCCATTTATGAGAGTCTAGGAGGGAAGAAGGTGTTAGCCAGACAGAGACGGGGGCTGGGAAATGTAGGATTTATGCCACACGGAGAGGCTGTCAGGGAGGCAGGGGCAGAGGTTAGACTGATAATTACTCATTGGTGGTGCAGTCTAAGGCCGAAACAGGCCAGGCGTTCCCCAAGTGTCTCGGGTCTTTAGGGAGAACAATAGCAGCAAGACACAGTTGAAGAGTCATCAACCAGCCCCTGTGTCTCAGACCTCAGGCCCTGGGCCTTTGGCTGGAGTCTCACAGTAGCCTGGTACCAGGGCTTTAAAGGATTAATTATGAGACTGGATAAAAGAGAAAGAACATCATCATAGGAATCTTAAGTCCACTTAGTGGACGACAGTATTAATTTAGAGAATCCCAACCAGTTACAGAGAGGAAGAATGTACTAGAGAAATCACTAATCCAGGATGGGGAATCTAGAGCGGGGGGGGGGGGGGGGGGGGGTCCTGCCTACATCTCACTCTCTCAAGGCACAAATCTGTCAGCAGGAGTGGAAGCATTTAGTGGGAAATGATCTCCAATCTGGAGATCATCAGAGAGATAGAGAGAGATAGAGCTGATACCAGACAAGAAAAGCTAGAGGAGATGGCTGGGAGATTTACAGCAGAGAAGGAATTAGTGGGCAGTGTAGGACAAGTGGAGGGGGAAGCAGAGTGAGGATAGGAGGGCTTGGAAAAGGGAGGGGTGACCAAGGCCAGGAAGCAGTGCCATGAGAGAGTTAGCCTTGAGAGAGAGGAGGGCTTGGGAGCCAGAGGAGGGGAGTGAGGGGGGATGTGGGGACTGAGGCCAGAGTGGGAGGAGGGAGCTGCACCAGTGCCAACTGGGACCCCAGAGAAGTTGGAAGGGGGAGGGGTTGACAAGTTAGAGGCAGCAGGAACCCCAGGGAAGGCTGGAGGAAAGAATTTGAAGACAGTTTGGCCTTGAGAGGGAGAATTTAGTGTGTAAAGTTTAAGGGCATAAGTGGGAGAGAGAGAGAGAGTGAGAGAGAGAGAGAGAGAAAGAGAGAGGGGGGGCTTTTAGTCTTGAGGTAGTTAGAGAGAGTGAAGAATTGGGAAGTCCTGGATGTGCTGGCAAGAGTTGTATAAATCCTGAATAATGATGGAGTTAAAGGTGCCATTTAGTGGCCATTTAGATTGGCTCTCATAATCAGGCCATGCTCTGTTGTACAGATCAATGAGGTACCTGCGCTTGAGGCCAGGGGCCAGGTGAGAGAGAGCATATTGGTCAGTATGCCCCCCAGGGGGGAGTCAGATGGGATCTTAGACTGAGAATTACCTATCGGTGATATAATCTAAGGCCAAAACAATCCAGGCATCCTGGAATGATGGGGTTGTTAGGGAGAATAGACCAGCAGAGCACAAAGGAGGGGTCCTCACCCAACCCCTGTGTCCAAAACCTCAGGCCCTGGGCCTTTGGCAGGAGCCTCACAGCAGCCTGGTACGGGGTCTTCTCACAGTTTGAAAGGAAAGGCAGCACTGCAAGACTAAATAAAAAGGAAAGAATGTCACCATAGGAATCTCAAGTCCACTTACTCTTGTAGATGAAAGCCGGTGAACTGGATGTCAGAGAAGCCACGGGGGCAGAAGAAAGCAAGCACATGGTGGCTGGGTCCGTCCAGCTAAAGTCCAGGCGTCTGGGGTCATGACTTAGGAATGAGAGAATGACTACCACAGAGGCAGAGGAGAACTAGGCCCCTCGGGACAGCTTCAATTCCCCAAGAGACAGGGAAAAGCAAGTTCACCAAGAGAAGAACTAGCTCCCTGCCCATGCACCAATGATAAGGTAAATTCGACTTTGCCAGAGAACCACGCAGACATCCAGGTACAGAGAACAAAGAAAGAGTTATTACCAGGAAAGGGGCTGACAAGACCCTTTCTCACAACGGAGAAGTGAGAAGAAGCACCAGCTACTGTCTGAGCTGACCTATAGAACCTAGGAAGTTTAGAAGGGGCTAGGAGGGGCTAGGAGGCAGAGACCATGGTGTGGACATGAGGCCCAGGGCCTTCATCATGGCAGACTAGAATTTATAGCTGCTGTCCAAATAGTACATAGAGGGTCCTGCAGCTGTCCAGACTTGAAGGTCACTCTAAGGGGCTCTTGTTGTCTTATGTGGTGGTAGCTGCCCCAGAGAAGTGCCATCCCAAGGTAAGGAACACACTGGGGAATATTAACTGTATTCAGCTTTGCTGATACCTCTGACTTCAATACAAAGCTCTGGCTACTACCTTAGTCATTTTTTGATACCCAGTGGCTCATGTGCTGTGGAAGGGCAAGAGGCTTCTCTCTGCTTTGACAGAAGCAAGCGGTTATGTTAGTGGAGGAGCCAGAACACTAATGGCAGTGATCTGACTCTGGTACACATTCTGTGGAACCAGAGGGTGGGCTGTTGCTTTTTCCTTTGGCTCTGGTAAACACTTTATGCTTGTTATGGTGGTTGAAATGCTGGATTTGATCTTTGATTTGTGTGCCAGGAGGTTTGCAGCAAATGAGAGGTGTGGTCTGCTAGGGAAGAGTGGCTGTGGCTTTGGCCTCTCTGCACCCCGTCGGAGCACACACATGTGTTCTGCAACATGTGAGTGCATCGTGTGGGGGCTCCTTTTCCAGCTGTGAGGACCACGCAGAGGAACTGTGCGCCATGGTCTGGGAAGGGGGAGGCAACATGGTGTGATAGAAATAGTACTGGGCTGGGAATGAACTACAGGCTTCTCTTCAGCTCAGATCTCTCCTCTCCTCTTCTCCTTCTTGGGGATCAAGTTATTTATTTAGTGTTAGTCTAGGCACAGACTCTTAGGATTCAGGAGTGCAGAAGACAGATGCAGCCCTGTCCTAGTCTTACCCATTGTGCAGTTTGAATGAGTAGCAATAATCAGATCATTTAGGATCTACTGAGGGTTACCATGTCCCACATATGGGGCTTATGATAGACTAAGTTGGGGTTCATCTAGGTTGAGGAAAGGGAAACTTCTAGAGGCAATGACTATTCACCAATATCTTTCCTACTCTAGAGTCCATCCTTTGTATGACCTTCTCACCCTTCCCCTCCCTTTCTTCCTTCTCCTCGTCTTCCCTCTTGGTCTTCTCAGTCTGCCTTTCGCTTGTCTCTTCCCAGGGGAGCCTCTCTATTCTATTACTTCCCTGTGTTCTTGTCCTGGATCTGATGTTATCTGGTGGGCATTTTCTAGGAAGCCGTCAGGCATTTCAAAACAGGAGTGTGGAAAACTTACTTCTATCTTATATTCTATGTTTCCTTATGTTATATTCTATCTTCCCATTTCTGACTCGGATAATTTTTTCCTTCTTCCTATTATTCAGGTCAAAACTGCAACACTGTTGACCTATCATTTCCATCCTACCAGTAAGTCTCATAGCTCTACCCTTTCCCAAGTCTCTTTCTCATCTTCCTCTTATTCTTCACCCACAATAACTGTATGATTGTCTTGAACATTGCTCTGGCCATACTTCCTGTCACTCTCCTGGTTTATTGTCTTCCTGTACCTTATTCCATTTTCTCCAGGCCTCTAGAACATATATTCTCCAAATACCTTGTCACTCTGTCATGGTCTTCAGGAGCTCTTCACTGAGCTTGGCAGCTAGATGCCTAGGATCTAAACCCAACTTTGCCTCTCAAAACCTAGGTCACCAGGCTGTGGTTGGTCCATCTACAAGGAGTTATGTTTCTGTAACAGGGATGTGATGCACAGTGCTTGTAAAAATATCCAGTGTAATATCAGCATCCTACCTGACCTTTAGATCTCCATATTTCCTCTCACTCTTTTTGTTGTTATACATATAAGTATCTTTTATTTTCTGAAGTATTGCCTTAAAGTAGTCACACACAAATGGCTGGCTGTACATGAACTACAAATACATAGTATACTTGCATTTCTTCATGTTCCTCTAAAAAGTGTGCACATAGTACATACTCAACTCATCTATGTCCAGAGAATAGCATTCCATATTGGTTATCATGGAGTTGTCAGTGTACCAGTCATTTTTCCAAGGGCAGGAAGTGCCAACTGGTCTCAGTGAAAGTTATCACCTTAGTGGCATGGCTTCAGGGTTACTCTGCCTTCATGAAATGAAGCCACTTAGAGATATGGAAAATCTTGAGGATGACCTCATACAAGGAACTTGGTGATAAAATAGCAGTGTAGTTTAGAACCAAGGACTTTACATTCTTAGAGTATAATTAAGATTTTCTGAGATCATGCCTACTATAATTAAATCATTGTTTACAGTCTTTAATTATGGCCTCTGACAACCTAATTTTTGTTCTGTAATTAGACATGAATTTTAGAGGTATAACAAAATCAGCCCAGACATACTTCTAGATTCTTTTTTTTTGGGGGGGTCTGGTTGTGGGGCCTGAACTCTGGGCCTGGGCACTGTCCTTCAGCTCTTTAGCTCAAGGCTAGTGCTCTACCACTTGAGCCACAGTGCCACTGCCGGCTTTTTTCTTTTTGCTTATGTGGTGCTGAGGAATTGAACTCAGGGCCTCAGGCATGCAAGGCAAGCGCTCTCCCACTGAGCCACCTTCCCAGCCCACTTCTAGATTCTTTACCATATCTTACATTTTAAGATAAATTAATACTGCATTAAAATGTTTACACATGGAAAGAGTCTCTCAGAAGGCATCTGTGGGAGCCAGTAGGTGTTTTTTCAGGAAGGGAAGGGCTGTATTCAAAAAGCCCATGAGGATTTCACACAGCTCATTTCCCCAGAGGTCTGTGTTTCATATCTGAGAGGTCCAATGGAGTCCACAGAGGACAGAGAAGAACTCCTTTAATTCATATAGAATCGTGGTTTCTTAATTGGGAATTGCAAAGGTGAATTCAAAGTTTAATGAGTCATGGGATGGGAAAGAGGTAACAGTAGGGCAACCCAGCCCATCTACAAATTAAAGAAAAACAAAGGCCAGATGCTGATGGCTCATGTCTGTAATGTTAGCTACTCAGAAAGTAATGATCTAGAGGATTGAAGTTGGAAGCCAGTGCTCACAGAAAAGTCCATAAGACTCCATCTTCAATAAATCAGCCAAATGCTGGAATGACAGTATGGCCCAAATGTGTGCCAGTGCAAGTGAGTAGGGAAGAATTATCTAATAGTTAGTTTAAAGTCTCATAAAGTACTCCTGTGCCTAACTCCTGCTCACATACTCCAAGCTGCACAAAAAAGGGCAGACTCACACTAAGGTGATAACAGTTTCCTCAGATTTTGGTCACAAAAGAAGAAGACTTTTGCTTGTTTAGTTCTTGTGCAAATAAGTGTTTTGATAGAGTCATTGGCATCTGGGGACTTGAGTTTTGTCTGTGAGAGACAGTGCTTCTATAATTTATTCATGGTCAAGTTTCTTCATCTATATAGATGAATTCTAGTTCATGGAAGGAGTTGATTTCTCAAAAATAAATCTCTTGCTTATTTTGATATAGCTTGCTCTTATAGAACTATGAGTACAAGTAATTCCTAGCATCTTCTAGGAAACAAACTGTCAGTTAATAGGACTCTTTGCTTAATTCATGGATGTATCCCAAGTGCCAAGAAAAGTTCCAGGCATAGAATAAGTGTTTGATAAACTTTATGCTACTAAATTTCATGATTTAGCAAAATATATTATTAAAGGTCCTTTGGGATTATGGATTTGTTTGCTTTATGCCCTTGAATAAGTCCTTAGGATCATGAAAGATATAATAAAACACCACTCTCTGCTCTAAAATTTGATTTATCATAAGCAATCTACACTGGCAGCTCTTAAAATAGCACAGTTAATTTCAATTTACCAAACATTTTCTGTTTTTACCATAAACTATTTTCTTCTGTATTTTCATCCATATTAAGTTTTATTGTGGATGGTGCAATATTTCCATAATTGATACACTCTCTTCTCTGTGAAGGAATTTACCATGTGCTAAAGGATTTCATGGGTGAAATTGTATTTTGCAATGTAATTGGAAAAGTTAGTATGACCAATTCTTATTTTATAAGTGAGTGCAAAAATATTTAGTTTTTATAAAACCTGGGAAAACTGGCTGAAATGTTTGTTTCTTTGGTGGTTATAAAATGCTTCTGAATTATAATATGTAATGCAATTTCAAATATTACACCTTAATTGCTTTTTTAATAAAAAACTCTACTTGAAACAAAAGAATATATTTGCCAAATTAAAAAAAATGGCAGAGTATTTGCATCATGACTCACACTAATCCCTGATGCTGTCATACCCCGTTTGTTCTTAGTTTATATATTGATATTGCTTCTCACAGGGCCATGAATTCCTTGGGGAAGGGAAAATGTGTCATTTATGGGTTTCCTCCCAGCATCTGGCTCATAATAGTTCCTTAGATAATGTCTACTAAATAAGCTAAAACAAAAGCCACACATTTTGTAGCACAATAACCCAAAACATCAAGCCTCCAAACCAAAATAATCTTATTACCTCCTGTACCTTAAGGAAGCAAAAACAGTATGTTACCATTTATTAAGAACCTGCTATATGCCAAGCATTGTAGCTCTGAGATCTGAGCCTCGTGATTTGAAGCCAGTCTAGGCAGAGAAGTGAGAGATGATTGCTTATCTCCAATTAACCACCCAAGTGGTTAGAGTGGCTCAAGTGGTAGAGTGCTAGCCTTTGTGCAGAAATGCCAAGTGACAGCATGAGGTCTTGAGTTCAAGCCTTAGTACCAACACACACACAAACACACACACACACACACACACACACACACACACACACACACACACACAAAATCAAAGAAAAAAAAAGAACCTACTATGTATTGGGCATGGTGCCAAGCATGTTTTATACAATGTTTTGAAGAACTATTAACAGGTGTGCATCATCAATTGTTTTGTACAGATGAAGAAGCAGAACCCATCAAACCAGTTAGAAAGTAGTGGTACAATTGAAATCAAAGCCTGGGCTCACATAGGTTCTGGAACCTTCCATTTCCTGTGATAGATACTCAGTGCACAACCTTCTATTTCCCATACAAATGGAAAAGCCCTTGCCCTTCCTTCGGGAAATAAAAAGGTATAATCTAGTTACAAAGAAACAGGTCTTCCTCTGTGCTCCAGGGGATTTGGCCTATCCAAGAGAATAAACCAATATTATCCTGGATTCAAGGCCAGCTTGGGTTTGCTCCAACTGCTAAATCCCAGGAGCATGGGAGGAATGGCAAGAGTTCCCATGAGATCTGAGTCTGAGGTGAGTTGCAGATAAGTCTTGTCCTTCCCTCAAATGACTGCTCTGTTGTCTTCTTCCCCTGGGTCGGGGCAAGATGCTTTCTCTCCCAGAGGGAGCCATTTTGAATGTTGCCCTGTTTCAGAGTGGGAAACTCCAAGGATTAACTCTTTCCAACTCTGTGTTAATTACTATTGTGGGTAGAAAGAGAAAAGATATTGTTGCAATTCAATGACTATTTTATTTTCAGAGGGATTTTTCTTTTTTTGTTTTTTTGCCTGGGCTCTGTCTCTAAGCTTCTTTTTGCTCAAGGCTACTTCTGCCTTTTTCTGAATAGATTATTGGAGATAAGAGTCTCATAGACTTCTGCCCTGGGTGGCTTCTAACATGATCCTCAGATGTCAGCCTCCTGACATTACAGGCATGAGCTACTGGCACCCAGCTTGGAGAGAGATCTTAATTTGCTGCTACTCTTTGTAAGGTCCTAGTTACAGATAAACCTCAGTTGGTTTCCAGGCTCCTTGTATCTTTTCCCAGTGGGTTTTCCTTGTCATGAGTAATACCAAGAGAAAGAGGAGGAGCCCAGATGAACTGCTCTTACGTGAACAGGTTGGGGTATCCCATGAGAGGTCAATCTGTTCTTTCTGCCTGACTTTTGTCTTTTCTTAAATATCTTGGGACTACCTAGTACCTCCATCCAGGAATAATGCGAATTGAGCAAAATGGAGTAACTGTCTTAGCTACTCAAGAGGCTGAGATCTGATGATTCAAAGCCAGCCTTAGCAGTTTAATCTGTGAAACTTATCTATAACTAAGTACCAAAAAAGCTGGAAGTAGAGCTGTGGCTCAAGTGCTAAAGTAACAGCTTCGAGTGAAAAGCTAAGTGACAGCATCCAGGCCCTGTGTTTAAGCCCCAGTACCAACACACACACACACACACACACACACACACACACACACACACACACACGTGTATGCATGCATCATGCACACATACACACACATGCATTCTTGCATGCACAAAGTAAGAGTTACTAATGCCTGGATTCTCAGAAGATATCCTGCTTAGTTCCTTTAGCATCTGATGATTAAGACTTCAATTTCTTCCTCTTTAATCTTTTTTTTTTTAATTTTATTGCCTCTTTCAATTTATATTTCTTATTATCTATCATGTTGTGGTATAAAGAAAGGTTTAAAAAATTAATGTAAGAAGGGAAACTATGAAGAATTTGGGCAACTTATAGGAAAGAGGGAAAAGTCAGGAAAGGTCACTTGCAGAGATAAATGTTATGTGGAAAGATGTTTCACCCACATAATAGCAGTTAAGAACATGGCTCTGGGACCAATGTGGCCATAGGAAGTTTAAGTAATCTTAGATCATTTCTGTGTATATTAGTGGCACTAAAAATACCTGTGTCATAAGTTTCTGTGGGATTAAGTAAGGCAATGTCATAACATGCTAGAAATGTGAATGAGACACAGTAAATGCTTCTTAAAATGAGCTGTTGTTAATATTTGCTGATGAACTTTTGTCCTCCCTTAGGGACCAACTTCTTTCAACTAAATTGGGTGGGATTTACTGTTAGAAAGTGAGGCATTCAGAAGGTCAGAACTGGGAGGAATTTTAGAGATTCTCTCATCTGACTCTTTTTTCCTAGAGGAGGGTCTGAGCCAAGGTCTGAGCTAGTCACTGTGGGATTAGAAAACAGTCTCTGGTCTATTTCCTGGAGCACATTTCCTTTCATAGAGCTGCTGGTCTTTGGCTTGGGGGAGACATGGACCCCTCTAGAAGGAACCTCATAACTCACACAGTGAGTGTTCCCATGTGTTCCTCAGATAACAAAGGGTGAGGTTAACAAAGGATGAGTGCATAGACCAGTGAATCATCTCCAGGCTGTGCTGGAGAAGGGAAACTTAGTGGAGACTGAGACTCCTGGAGTCTTACAGGTCATTGGATGGGGGGAGGGGTTGTCGAGATCTTGAGTTTTTGTTGTTGCTGTTGTTGTTTGTCAGCTGTGGGGCTTGAATTCTGGGCCTGGGCGCTGACCCTCAGCTCTTTAGCTCAAGGCTAGGACTCTACCACTTGAGCCACAGTGCCACTTCTGGTTTTCTGGTGGCTTATTGGAGGTAAGACTTTCCTGCCTGGGCTTGCTTTGAACTGCCATCCTCAGATTTCAGCCTCCTGAGTAGTAGCTAGGATTACAGGTGTAAGCCACTGGTACTTGGCTTTGAGTTTTTTTAAGTCAGTAATTAGGGTGTATTTTTTGTCAGGATGGTTCTACAGGGCTGAGGCATACTCTTGCCAAGAGTGTCAGTCATCAGCTCATTTCATTCTTGTTGAAGGCTTTCTCAGTCTAATGGCTTTAGACATATTTAGAATGGTATTTAGGAAAATGGACTTCTTTATTAAAAACAGTGTAAAAATAATATCATCCAAACTTAGAGAAAGTTATTTTGGGGGGATGGGCTGGGAAAGGGGGAGGACCTTGATCCTCATCCTATCAGCTGAGTGCATTGTAGCTGTTTTCTACAAGCACCCAATGTTTGACAAATTGATATTACAGAGCCAAGACATTTCTACAAGTTTGGTCAGGGACTTGCTGAATATCCTCAGGGAATGGATTGTGTATTCTTTTTTGGGGGAAGGAGCTTTGGGTCCTTACCCACGTGAGCAGAGGCATCTGCTTGTTTTTGTGATGGAGTGTGTGGAGGATGAAGAGAACATTTGTCTGGGGCCAAAAGATCCAAATTGAAACCAGGTCTTATGCTGAGGCCCTGCTTCCTCTTACCGGATGATCTTAACCTTCCTGGATCTGGTTTCTAGGTTTGATGAAATAGATGACTATATATCAGCCTGCTTACTGTGTACTGTGCTCAGCTGTGACACACAGGCCAAAGGTTTCCAAGGACTCAGGGTCCAGATGTCACCTGCATGGCTTTTGGCTATAATTTGCTTTCTGGATTTATATATTTTATGTGGTGAATTGACTCAAAATCCTTTTGCTGTCTGCTTTTCTTTACGATGGTCTTCAACATTCTCTCCTTTCTGTGTTATACAGGTCATTGGCCAGATCATCTTGTTCCTCTCTCCTTCATGAATTAGGCCACCCAAATGGCAGGAAACCATGCGTGCAGAATGGAGTATTTGAATAATGTCTTTATATTTTCTGGTTACAATAAACTACACAGATGCTGAGGCTTATACATAACAACAATTCATTTCTTACAGTTTTGGTAGGTGAGAATCCTAGATGAAAGTACTGGCAGATTTGGTGCCTGGTGAAGGTCTCCTTCTGGGTTTATAGGCAGAGCCTTCTTACTCTTCTTTACATGCAAGATGGAAGGGACAAGTGAGCTCTCTGGACATCTTTTGAAATCTCACTTATATAATAGAGCCCTTCTCCCATGTCCTATCCACCCACTGAAGACTTTTAAACTCCAATACACCATACTAGAGGTTACATTTCAGCATAGGCACTTGCGGGAGAGGGTGTAACCATTGGGTCTGTAGCAGAGTTCTGTTCATAGTGGAAGAGAGCCATGGGTTGTGTATTTCACACCCCCCCCCCCCCCCCCCCCCGCCCCCCTTACTGAGTCGTCTTATAAACTGCTTCATTTCTAGGGGAAAAGGTTAGTTTTGTGTCCCTCTTGAAGCATTTAGACGACTCTCGCCAAATCCAGAAGAGACTGGATCTCTAACCTCTGGAGAGGTCTTGTCTGCTTTGGACCAGACCCAAGGCACTGCCCTGACTCCTGCCAGGCTCCTCCCTCCTCTTTCCTGGAGAAACCCACAGTGAGGAGGGAGGGTGGGAGTCAGTGTTTATCTTGGTGGGCCTCCCTGATTTGGACACTGCTGCTCTGTTTGCCTGCCTGAAGTCAGCTCTCTTCTTTAAAAGGACCAGCATTCTCCTACCGTTGCTAGGCCTGCCAGTGATGGTCCCTGCTGCCCAGGGCCTCTGGGATCCCTAGGAGAGAACTGATAACTTGGGCTTGTGCTAACCTAGCAGTAAAAGTAGAGATTGGCAGCCAGGCCTGCAAGCACTTTCAGCCCAAGGCTTGAACAGTGAATTGAAACTTAACTTCTCTTCCAAATGGGGCTGAACCACTGAACAGGTGGACCTGTTCAAATATGCACAGCCTGGACCAAACCAAGCTCTAGGAGTGAGAAGGAGCCAGGTCTGCTTGCTGGCAGCCCAAGTTGGTGAAGTATATTGGGTATAAGAAAGAATGCTAGAGTCAGACTTTGCTCAAATTCCAATTCCATTGCTTCCTGGATGTGTTAACTTTGGCAAACACTTTTACTCCTCTGTGTCTGAAGTTTCCCCTTTATAGAATGCACATACTTTGAGGATATCACTTTAAGAATTAAATACATTAGATTAGCACTGAGGATTGATATATGTAGAGTAAGTACAAAGGTAATTGATGATATTTAGTTCTTTTGAAACTATGAGCATGATGAAGCCTAGCACAATGTTTTATAAACAGGATTCAAGTATCTGATATTTATAAGAAATTCTCTTCAAATATTGATACATAAGAAAAGACAAGCAGATTATGGTTTGAGGCTGGACTAGGTAAAAGGATGAGACTATCTTCAAATAGCTTAAAACAGAAAGGGTTTGGGGCATATAGTTCAAGTTGTAGAGTATCACCCTATCAAGTGCAAGGCCCTGAGTCAAACCTAAGTACTACCACCAAAAAAAAAATCCCAAAGTAAATAAAGTGAATAAGCACAATGATACAGGCATATTGAAATAAAAAGAAGAAAAAGGTTTTTATTATTCAAATATGGATCAAATAAAAGCCTAGACTAAATCTCAACAAAATGTTAGCAAATCTAATGCAACCCTGTATGAAAAATTATATATTAGATTTGTTGAGTTCATTCCAGGTATATAATACTAGTTTTTACATCATATTAATTATGAAACTTTGATAAAAATCAGCAAAATAGGGAATGAAAAGGAATTATCTTTTTATATGCTTTTTTATTGTAAAAATGCTGTACAGAGGGGTTACAGTTACATGAGCAAGGTAATGAATACATTTCCTATTGAGCATTGTCACCTCCTCCTTTGTTTTTCCCCTACCATCCCTTCCTTCCCACCTCCACAACTCCCCTCCCCTCGCCTGAAGGAATTATCTTGACTTAATAAAGAACATTTACAATAAATCTACAGCTAACCTTATCTTTAATGATGAAGCGCCTTCTCCCTAAGACTGGAATTAGGACAAGAATCCTGTTTTTGCTTCTCTCACTCTTACTCAGGATAGTTCTGGAAGCAGTGGCAACTGCAATAAATAAATACCTATAAATCATAAAAGAGGAAGTAAAATTATAACTGAAGGTGACATGGTTTCTTATGTAAAAGGTTTCAAGAAATCTATAAGAAATCCTCTTAGATCTAAGTAATGGGTTTAGCAAGCTCACAAGATATAAAAATCAAGTAAATTTCTCTATGCTAATAATGAAAACACCAAATTCAAACTACAGTGGCATTTATAATCACCCCACAACAATTAAGTTTAAATATATAAAAGTCACATCCAGGACTTGCAGCCTGAAAATTATAAAATCTGACCAAAAAAAGAGGAAAAAAATGTCTAAATA
Organism: Dipodomys spectabilis; assembly: GCF_019054845.1. NCBI lineage: Eukaryota > Metazoa > Chordata > Mammalia > Rodentia > Heteromyidae > Dipodomys > Dipodomys spectabilis. Next base: position 139,868 of record NW_024870696.1, on the reverse strand, counting down.
TGATATACTACGTTGTTGGAAATCCTAAACACAGTATAGACAAAATGTAATAAGGAAAGCATGTGCAATGCTCTGGTTTCAATACCTAGCATTGGACAAGAGAGTTTGCATTTTGTTGATGCAAAGAAAATGTTGGTAGAAGTTTGATGGCAATACCACAATGACATGACACATGGTGATAGTATTTCAAGGCAACTCCCCTTCTCTCTGTCCTACGCCATCCATCCATTACATGAGTAGCATGTGTGCATTCATCCATTGCTCCATTCTAAATATACTTCATGCACAAAAACTTACTCTAAATGAGACCTTTAGGTCCTTACTAAATATTACTTTTATTGATAATAATGAAGATCATATTGGTTGGCTCAAACTGATTACAGTTTTCTGGGTCACTAAGCACCAAGGTCCACCATGGACCTTCTACTAGTGTTATCCACACAAGGGGAAGGTTTGGACAGGGACACAGAAGGACCATCGTCATGGCAGAAAGTGGGAAGATCAGAGTGTGGAGCTAAGATGAACTCCAGGAGTTGAAGAGCTGGGGTTGCTCTTGCCTCTCTGCTTGCCCCTGACATTAAGTCGTGCCTGCTAAATCCATCTCACTGGATTCCAGCAGGCAGAACTGCACCTTTTGGATTTCTCTCTAAGCCACCCTGAATGTAAAAGGAAAAAGAAGGTAAAGACAACCTAAACCAAGAACAATGGCAAGTGATTTTCTGTTCCTCATGTGTCCAGTGTCCTCGATTTGAGCAATAAGTGTGGCCACAGTGGCAATAAATGGTACTGCTGCATGGCTGGCTTTCCTTGGTCTCTGTGGGGTTTTGGGCTAATCATGTAGAATCCTTCTAACAATGGTGAGCGCTTGCTTGTTATTCCACGAATAGAGTGTTGATGTTACTTGAGGCTTAGTTTTGTTTTGTTTGTTAGTTCACTGGAAGAGCATAATCTTCAGAGATATTTCCCAAGCTGTCTGAGGAAAATAGCTCTGATTTTGGAACCAGTAACTAGGGGTATTCTTGTCTCAGTATTGGTTGTAACTGACTGTTACTGTAATGATGTATTGACCTGTATTGTCTTAGAATGAAAGTTTTGTTGGTGATCAAGGAGATAATTGAAGAGCTGAACCAGAGGAATGCTGCCTAAGCTAGGCTGTGGAGGGGTTGAATTCTGAGACCTTGACCTCATTATTTATGGCCTGAGTGCAGGTCTATACCTGAACTTGCTGTGAATAATGAGAAATTAGGGTACATACACAAAGCATTAATGTGTAGCCTTTTACAAATTGGTGAATAAGAGAAGGAAGGCCTGGTGGAGGTGAGCATCTAGTGTTTTCATTCCCAGCCTTATCAAACTACAATTCAGTCTACTAAAATTTTCAAGTTTACTCAGTCCTAAGCTAATGGTTTTGGAAACCCAAGGAATTGGTTCAAGGATTTCAGTGCTATGAAAGTGAAGGAGCAAGCCCAGCTGAAAGAGTCTCTGCTTTGAATAGGATCTAAGTCATGCTCTTACTAATGTGAATACTGAGCATATCTTAAGAGAAACAAGCAAGGCTAATACACAAATGTACAAGCTTTTGTTTCTGCTCAGAGTGAGATAGCCCTACCTTCTTTCTCTAGATGTGCAAACATATTTCACCCAGTCTAAGTGGTATGCTAATCATAGCTAACCTATTTCCCAGGTATTTCCCAAATGCTTGACATTTTCTGAGGTCTTTACTCATTTAATCTCCTGGAAAGGAGGTATAGTAAATATAATGGTTATATTATACTGAAAGTGGCAATAAAGTCACGGAGAAGTTAAGTATCTTGCCCTCAGTAAAAAGGGGATCACTCTAGATTTGAACTGGCTCTATGATTACATGGAATCTGTAGAATGTACAGGTTTATTGATTTTTCAGTTCCAGTAGTCAGTCATCATTTTCACCCTATCTTTACTAAATGTCCAAGCTGCATGTAGCTTTGGGTCTGTCTGTAAGGAAGAGTGTCATGACTCACAGAGGAGGGGCATCTAGAGTGCGTCAGTAGATGTGAGACACCCAAAGTTGTCCTGGATTGAACTGAGTTGTTCTCTAGCCAGAAGACTGGGTAGAGAAGGCTTAGGAAAGTACCAAGGAGCAGAAAAGGAACCTGAGAGTTTGAGTCCCAATGTATTCCTTGGCAACTGCCAATCTAGCTTGGCTGGTTTTCAGACTTTCCATACTTTTATCAATGGATTGGTACATTGGAACTGGTTTCTATGAGCAATGAAGACACAAAGCCCCTGGGCTCTTCTTACAACATTCTGCCAGAAAACTGCCCTTCCTTTTGTTGTGACATTTGAGTTTCATAATTCAGATTGGTTGTCACATGATCTCATTCTAGTAATTAACATTGGCTTTGCGAACTATTTGTACATCTCTTCAAATTAGGGTCTAGGATACACTGTGGATTTGACTCTGGTTCTGGTTCCAATTTCAAGATAATCTTCAAGGAGAGTGGGTAGCAAAGTGACAACACTGATGTGTAGCTGAATTGATGGAAATTCACATGAACTCACATGGCTGTTATATGTGGTGATGGCAAATACTTGTCCTGCTAGCAAAATGCCAGGCCCTGTTTAGGTTTCTTCACAGCCCTCTGTGGTAAGTGCAGTTATTAAACTCATTTGAGAATTGAAGAAGCATAAACACAGAAAAGGAAAATAACTTGCTCTAGGTCATACAGTAAACAAATAGAAGAATGAGGATTTAAACATTAACAGGTTAGGTTAGTTCACCTGTCCTCTGTCAGGCTTTATAGGAGATAATTATCTTCATTTTATGGAAAAGGAAATTGAGATTTTTGGGGGTGTTATAAAACCCACACACACTCACACGGCTCATAGAAGATGGGCTGTGTAGAATCCCAGGCAGCCTGGCTCCAGATACCATGTTCCTAATTAACCACCACTCCAGTGGGGAAAAATCACCAGGCTTGGGGTTAAGACACTCAGGCCAACTTTGCTAAAATGCAACACATGGAGCAGGCTGAGTCACTCCTGAATGGTTCTCACTCATTCACCCAACAGCTATTTCTAGCAGACCTACTGTGTACAAGGCATTATTAGCACTGGATCCATACTAGTAAAGCGCTCTGTGGTTCCTTAAGTCCTCAGTTTCCTCATGTGCGAAAGACAAATAATTCTCCTCCTTTTGAAAAGCCAGGCCTCTTTTTTCATAAACACAGGCATGCCTTCCTAAATGGCCTTTGAAATTTCCACGTAAGTGACTTTACCATGACTAAAAATAAATGAAACCAATTATAATGTGGAGTGGTTTTTGTTTGAATCACACAGGCCTTCACCCCCCATCCTTGAGGAGACTTCTACTGCCCCCCCTCCCTGTCCACATGCTTTTGTTTAAGAAACATTGGAAGGGATCTTCTCTTTAAAAACAAAGGGATCTACAGTTCAATTCCTTAATTGCTTTAAAATGTTGGAGTTGTGTTTAATGTGTATTTGTTTTCTTTTTTTTTTCACCAAGGTTTGGTTCTTGGCATAATGCAGTAAATAAAACTTTACTCATGGCTTTTACTGAAAAACTGTTCTTCCCCAAGGAGCATTGCTGATGTGAGTCATGTGTTCTCTCACCAGCTGACATTTCCCCATCCTGTTTTTGGAGGGCTGGAGTCTGACACAGCAAGCCCACAGGCTCCTCATTTTAGGCCTTGTGAGTTTCGATGAGCTTTTGGCACTAGGAAATGCCTGGGCTGCTTTCACTCTAGAATTTCATGGGAAAGGATACTCCATGGACCTCTTGGGAATAGCAACTGGCTTACGAAGATCTCCTAAGGACTGGGCATTGGGACGAATGGCTTCTCTGAAATTCACAATGCATCACTCCATATTATTCTCTGAATGCTTATTGGGTTCACGCATAAACTGGGTTAGCATCACTGTGTTTAATAAGTGATCCTGACATACTTGCGGTTTGTATAGAAGAGTAGTGAGCAACAATCCTATGGTTATTATGAGGAGAATGTATTTACTTGGGGATCTTAAAAGGAGTGATAGTTGTTATGGGAAACTGGAATGTAATTCAACAAACGCTGATGCCGATGTGCTTGGTGAGGGGCATATAAAGATGAATCAGGCTGGGGTCTCCTGTCGTATTGACAGTATTAACAACTGTGGAAGAGTTGGTTAGCCCTGCCCATTTCCATGGTATAAATCATCTTCCCATGGCTGATTTCAAGCTACTCCCACAAGGTTAAGTGGCCCGAGGAATTCTTGAAAACTTAATATTGTTCTCTTATGAGACCATGTGAACTGGTCCTGTGCTCTGTGGCCATATCTGCTTCCACAGTTAACAGTTCAGATGGGAATATACATCATGATATGGACAGGGAGATGTATGGGATAGAGAGCTTTCCAGGGACATCAATTCAGCTCTGTGGTAGGCACATCTACATGGTCACATGCAGGGAGAGGCAGGGAAGGCAGCTGAGGAAGGCTTCCAGGCAGACCTATGGAGACAGGGGCACCCTGAATACCCCAGCATCCCCGCAGGGAGTATGGCCTGGTCTGGCTTTAAGTTCCCTCGGATGAGCCTCACTTTGCCTGTCTAATATCTTCTCTCACATTTGGCACCATAAATCTTCTATTCTAGCCAGTCCAGTACAATGTTTTTCAGTCTTGAGAGCACGTGCTTACCCTGGCTTACCCCATCCTCCTCATTTGGAAGAACCTTCTTTTCACCTCCATCCTCCTGACTCTCACACATATTCCTTTAAGTGTAACAATTCCAAGTCACAGAAAGCACTGCCATAAAGGGAAAAGCTGATAAAATAGGTTGCATGAAAGTAGAGGATTTATGTTCATGAAAAGTCACTGTTAAGAAAGGCAAACAAATCAAAGAAAACACTCTTATACCCGATAAGGGTATGAATTCAGAATGTAGAGAATTATTACAAATCAATAATGGAGACTAGAACAGGAACTTCATAGGAGTACATCTCCAAAGGACATTTGTGAAAAGTTGCCTACCTTCACTGTATTTTAGATATTGGGAAAATGAGAGACCACTACATTATCATCCAAATGGCTGAAAGGAAAAAGACTTGTGCTAAAGTAGGAGAAAAATGAGGAAAGGGGTAACAAGTTTGATAAGAAATATACTTATTATTTTACTTAAGTAACTGTAATCCCTCTATATATCAAACACAAACCTGTAAATTGGTGTAACCCTGTTGAAACACCTTTTTTTTTTTTTTTGCTGGGCCGGGGTCTTGAACTCAGGGCTTAGGTACTGTCCCTTTGTGCTCAAAGGTAGTGCTCTACCACTTGAGCCATAGTGCCACTTATGGCTTTTTCTGAGTAGTTTATTGGAGACAAGAGTCGCATGGGACTCTTCTGCCAAGGGTGACTTCAAACTGTGATCCTCAGATCTCAGCTTCCTAAGTAGCTAGGATTACAGGCATGAGCCACTGGCGCCTGGCTTTGAAACTCTTTTTGATGACATTTATTAAGATGATACAGATGGATATTCTATGATTCAGAAGTTATTTCTTAGCTATGTAGCTAAACATATGGCTCATTTTTTGGGGGGGGGGGTCCGGTCGTGGGGCCTGAACTCTGGGCCTGGGCGCTGTCCCTCAGCTCTTCAGCTCAAGGCTAGCACTCTACCACTTGAGGCACAGCGCCACTTCCAGCCTTTTTCTTTTTGCTTATGTGGTGCTGGGGAATCGAACCCAGGGCTTTAGGCCTGCAAGGCAAGTGCTCTACCACTGAGCCACCTTACCAGCCCCATGGCTCATTTTTTAACTTAAAGATTTGTACTAGAAATGTTCGTACAGTATTGCTGTTGATTCTAACTGGAAGCAGTCAGCTATCCATCAATAGCTGAAAACAAATTGTGGATTATTCATAAAGTAGAATCCTGTGTTGGTAGGAAAAAGCAGTGTTGATCCATGTGACAACATGAATGTCCTTAAAAGTCTAATTTTTGAGTAAAAGGGGTCAGACTCAAATGAATACAAATGAAAAAATGTATATGGATGGGACTAGAAGTCAGATTATTGGTTTCTTTTGGGAAAAAACAAAGGGGACCATGAGGAGTTCTGAGGGCCATGTTGGAACTTCTGGGTTTCTGAGGCTATTCTGTTTCTTAACCTTGATTTGGTAATACATGTTATATAGTTGAGCATGTCTAATTGAAAATTTTAAGATCTGAATTTCTCAGGAATCTGAAACTTTTGAACACCATCATGCTGAGGATATAGCTCAGTGATAGAGCACCTGCCTAGCATACATAGAGTTGTAGATTTGATGCCCATGCCACCTTAAAAACATTCAGTTTTCCTCCCTTCTTATTTCTCCCTCCTACATCCTCCCTCTTTCTCCCTCCTTCCTCCATTCTACCTCCCCTCATCCTTATCTCTCTTGGGCTCCTTTTTTCTCTGTCTCTCATACTAGAGTTTGAACTCAGGGCTTTGGCTTACCAAGCAGGCACTGTAGCATTTGGCTACTGTGACAGCTCATCTAGCATTTCGAATAAGGAATATTCAACTAATCTACTACCACTATAAGATGCACATATAAGATTTATATGTAGGGGCTGGGAAGGTGGCTCAGTGGTAGAGCGCTTGCCTTGCATGCCTGAGGCCCTGGGTTCGATTCCTCAGCACCACGTAAGCAAAAAGAAAAAAAGCTAGAAGTGGCGCTGTGGCTCAAGTGGTAGGCACCACGCCCGGACCCCCCCCCCCAAAAAAAAGATTTATATGTATTCTTGTACATATTTTATATTGTCATCAACTGAAAAACAAAGGAACTTCTGAATATGTTGTTTTTCTGAGCTGCCTTTGTGTTTTCCTTTTTGGTATTTCTTATCATTATGGATTAATTTACTGAGCAAAGATATACTGAGAATGACTATATCCAGGAGTTACTTTAGATGCTGAGAATGACATGCTGAGCCAAACCAGAAAAATTCGTGCTCTTATAGGACTTACCAAACTAGGGGCCCAGAAAGGTAATTAACAAATGCACAATGTTTCAGGCCATGATACACACTCGGAAGTCGTATGAGGGAGTGAGAGATTGGATGTTAATAAAGTATTAAAAATGGAGTGAGGGTTTGAGCACTGATTTTATGTTTTCCTTATGAAGACTTCTGATAAGGTAGTGTTTGAGTAGAAAATGGAGTGACAGACTGAGACCAGAATACATTCTAGGATAAGAAAATTCCAGACAGAAAGAATGTTAAGTGCAGAGTCTTGGTGATAGGACCCCCTCCCCCAACCTCTGAAGAAGGAAGCCTCTCAAGCCTCATTTTGGGCTTCCCCCTCCCATCTTCCTCCCCATATTCAAACCAAGTCAGGATCCATTTGATTCTCTCTTAATTTGACCACATTTTCTCCACCCCCACTGTTGCTGCCTCTTTGGGTACCAGGGTTTTAGCTTTGCCTCTATTTCCTATTTTTTCCTCTTTTGTTTCTGAGTTATTTTCCATGTCTCTTCCCAAAGCCCTCTAGTGTCTGCCTTTCATGTTTAGAAAAATAACCAACACGATTTCTGATTTCTCTGATCTGACTTCTTACTTCTATGTCTTGAGTTCCATGCAAGCCATATGGAAAGAGTTCTGTTCCCCAACTCCATCTGAACCCCCTTATCTCTGAGCACATGGGGGTGCTTCCATTTACAACATTATTTCTCCCTACATTTTTTTTGCTGGTCCTGGGGCTTGAACTCAGGGTCTGGGTGCTATCCTGGAGCTTCTTCTGCTCAAGGCTAGTGTTCTGTCACTTGAGCCACAGTGTCACTTCTGGACTTTTCTGATTAGCTTATTGGAGAAGAGAGTCTCACAGACTCTCCTGCTTGGTCTGGATTTGAACTGTGATCCTCAGATCTCAGCCCCCTGAGTACCCAGGATTATAGGCATGAGCCGCTGGCACCTGGATCCCCTTACTTTTTGAGCATCCTTTAGGTTTCACTTTATTCATTAATTTTAATTATAATTTTGGTGTTCATACCAGGGCTTGAACTCAGGGCTTTATGATCTTGCTCAATATTTTTGTTCATGGATGGTGCTTAACCATTTGAACCATACCTCCAGTCTGGGTCTTTTGCTGGTTAGTTGAACAGGAGAATATTATAGACTTTTTGGCCTGGGCTAGCTTTGAACTACGATTCTCTGATCTCAGCCTTTTAAATAGCAAGTGTGAGTTACTAGTACCCTGCTTAGGTCTCACTTTAGATATTTAGTCTGGGAACTTTTCTTGCCCTTTTAACCTTGGCCAAGTGTAATTTTCCAGGGCTCCAATAGCATTCATTGTTTTTCCATCATTGTCTCTTCCATCATCTGAAATCAACTTGTTTTCCAGAATATCCACTAGCCTCTGACAGGTAATGAGTACATTTCCTTTTGAACAGTGTCATCCCCTCCCTTATTTTCGCCCAGTTTTTCCCCTTCCAGCCCCTCTCAAGTTGCATAGTTCATTTTCAACATAGGGTGTAGTGCATATCAATGCTGAATTGGTTCACCCTGTGTCCCACCATTTATGAGATTCCCCTTCTCCTCCCCAAATCAGATAAACTTATATACAAGACAAAGGATACAGAAATTTAAAAAAAAAAACAGTGACAGGTAATAAACCAAAGAAACAAGGGAAGAAGAAAAGAAAAAAATAGAACTGCAAATAGTATAATAAAAAACCTCTTACTTCCATTTCTTGAAGTTCATTTTGATAAGCATCATTTTATATGATCTTATGCACAGTTATTGAACCCTTGTTATTATCTCCTAAGGATATCCTCCTTTGTTCTCACTGTGTGAATGTTTTAATTGCTGTTCAATTAGTCATGTCCAGGTGTGATTATTTGTCTTTTACTGTTCATCAGGTTTACTTGTAGGCACAGTCTAGATACTATAAATGAGATAACTTTGTATCCTTAGTGCTTACTACAGTTCCTTACATTTAGAAATTGAAATATTAAACAAATGAATGCTTGTTGAGCTAGATGTTTATGATAGGATGAGACTAGAAATAGTTGTATTAATAACAGAAATAGCTTACTGTTAAAACAATTTTCATGAACTCACAAAAACCAGACCAACTTAGTGTGTAAGCTTTTAATACCTGGTAATCCTGTGTTTTGTAATTTGTCAAGCACATAAATTATATGCTATTTTACTGAGTCACATGTAAAAGTTCAGTTTTCATAGCACTGAAAGATTCAAATGTAAATATCCAAATACCTTACTCTGGCTGCAGGTCAGTGTGACTACTGTGGCTTATTTCTAGAATTGAGGCTTTATTTCTAGATTAAAATTCTGGAACTTGTTAGATTTTTCAAAGCTTTGGTATGCGAGGTGGAAATTCTTTGCCATTTGCTACGGTCCTGCACGTGGCCATGAAAGCTTTTCACGGAATGTGAGTGGGGGGAGCTGCTAGGAGGAGAAAAACGTTCCCAGCACATGCTTGGTACCCACGTTGGAAGAGATCTCACTGATCTCCAGTTGGGCAGACACTAAAATTGGGGAAATGTAGCACCATCTCAAAAAAAGTGTTTTTCTTGGTTGTACTGGGGTTTGAACTCTGGGCCACACACTTGCTAGGCAGGTGTTGTACCACTTGAGCCTTTTTTGGTTATTTTGAAACAATATCTTGTCTTTTACATGGGCTGGACTGGGCTGTGATCTTTTTGTTTTTGTTTCCTACATTGCTGGGATGATACAAAGCTTTTTCTGTTGAGATGAAGTCTCACTATCTCCCCACCAATCTCAACTCCCCCCACCATTCCTGGCAAGGCTGGACTTGAATGATGATCTTCCCATTCTCAGCCTCCCGAGTAGCTAAAACGACAGTGTGAGACAGCATGCCCAGTTTCAAAGTCTTTTAAAAACTATTTTCACAGCACAGGATATACTCAGAACCACTATATGAGGTGAAATCACTAATATTCCAGATGCTAGATGAACTGCTATAAACGTACTTTCTTGTTTAGTCCTGACAACAGTCATTTGGGATCAATACCATTATTCCATTTTACAGATGAACCAATGAAGGCTCAGAGAAGTTGAGTGTTTTGCCTTAGGTCATACAGCAGGTAGTGCTGAGCTATGAACCTAGAATCTCTAACTTGAAATTTACTATGCTATAAGTCATTGGATTCTATAACCTCTCATATTGAAAAAAATACACAATTCTACAGTGAAGTAACTCATTCTAGTAGCTAACCCAGTCTTCCCATATGTCCTTGCTGGAAATTACACATTACATAATACCCTCATCATGCTCCAGTTTTGGTTAAAAGTAGGAGAGAAATTACAGCAAATTCTTCTGGTTCAGCAGGGATCTAACCCAGAGAACACACAGAAACAAAAACATTTATGCCTAATAACATTGATGTCCAAGTGAGAGCTCATTAAAGAAGCTATTGAAACTGTAGGTGAGGCAATTGAATACACAGACTGAGCTAAAAGGGCCAACTCTGGGGGAAATTCTGACTGGTGAAAAGGAGACCAGGAACAGCTGAGTGTCTTTCCCTGTAAACCAGGACCCCTTCTCAGGCCTCTGGACACAGTACTCCAGCTGAGGGTGTGTTTGCTTGGCTGTGACTCTTTCCCTCCAGAGTTCCTCTCTGGGTGTCCTATTTCATGAGCTCCACAGAGCTCCAGGCTTCCTCCTGCTACAGCCCGGACTCTGGTTTTAATGGCTGCCTCCTTGGCCAGAGCTGAGTGAGGGTTTGAAAAATGACACTGATTGGATGCACATTTAGGAGAGGCAACTGTTGGACAAGCAGCTCACCAATCCTCAGTTCCAAATAAAACTGACAGCTACACCCACCAGACCAATGGTTTAAGAGAGGCCTCTTCCCCTCTCCTGTCCATACCACACCCTTGCTGCATGCATGACTCTTCCTGCTGAAATCAGAGAGAGCCCTGTGCCTCCCAGCCTTCTTTCCTGTCCCTGTTCCTCACTCAGCCACCAGTTTCCTCTGATGGAAAGCCCCCACTTGGCTGACTTGGCTAGTCTTCTATTTGAAGATGCACAATTTACTTCCTAATTTCTGAGCCTAGGTCTTTGTGCTCAGTTGCTCAGAATCTCTACTTTAAAAAAATATTTTATTGTAAAGGGGTTACAGTTACATGAGTAAGATAATGATAATGACTACGTTTCTTGTAGAACATTGTTACCCCCTCCTTTGTTTTTTTTTTCCTACTATCCCTTCCCCCACCTCCACTTCTGTCCCTCCCCTGAAGTTGTAAAGTTCATTTCCAGCAAAGTGTTTTGTGATTATCATTGTTGCAATGGGTCATCCTGTGTCCTTGTTTCAGCATTCTGTTATTAAATGAAGATTTCTACTCTACAGGAGGCTCAACTAGAACCCTCTCCTTGGGCCTCTTTCGACAAATCTCCCCATACCATTCTGTACAGAAGAGGACTGGGATACATGCTCCTACTAGGAGAATTCAGAGAGAAGAAATAACACCTTTATGACAGCTGTTTCTCTGTCACGTTGCTTGTTGAACTTCATGGAAGTCATAGGAAGGGATTATTGGCTAGAGTATGAGTTTCTTATGAGAGATGAAGTTATAGACATTAAGAAAAAGAATCAAGGGCTGCCCCCAGGAGTTTACAAGAGCAGCACAATTGCTGGTCTCGGAAAGGTCATAAAACCTACGTCATAAGAACCCCTTTGACAGGTAAGATCAAAGCTGCAAAATCTCTTACAGTCATTTTCTTAAAGCTGAAAAATTTCTATAAATTTATAACAAATTTAGGATTAGATGTACTTGAAGAAATATGGTCCAGGAAGAGATTGAGCCTGACAACTTTGCATGCTAACATGGACTGCTTCTTATTAGAGGAAAGGATGCTGGACTCTTTGTTTGCTTTTGGTATGTTTGTTTTTGCTAAGGTGTTGTCATGTCATGATTATTTAATGTGCATGGGCTTTAGCCATGTACTAGGGACAGTCAAAATGTATTTACTATGAAATGTGAGTGGTTCCAGTTGTTTAAACAGCTCCAGTTGTAATAATAGTAGGTAAGTTTTCGTGCCAAGCACTATTCTAAGTATTAACTCATTTACTTCCTTTGCTGGCCCTCTCAGATGGAACTGCTTTTAGCATCCCATTTTTAGATGAGTGTTCAGTGATGTGCTTTAGATTATGATGCCAATAAAGGTCAGAGTTTAAACTGAAAGCCAGGCACTCTGTCTCTCACTGAGGAATAAAGTTTGCTAGGCCTACTGATTTAGACAGGCTGAGGCTCTCCTTAATCACCCTGCATATCTACAGTTATAGATGCTGATGCCAACAATTGCCAATTAAAGAAATCCTTTATTGACTGAGAATCATATCGCTTAATTTGATAGTCACTCATGTTTACAATTGACCTACTTATTGATCTGCATTACAACTTCCATCTTAGAATACTTTGCAGAATCAAAGTGGAGATTGGAGCAAACTGAGGAGAAAATTGAGAAGGTAGGATAGTTGAGAAGGGAGAAATATCAATGGCAAAACTCAGTGTGATATTGATCCGAGTACAAGAGCCACAGGATCCAATTCTCCACAGCTCTCCAGGTAGATGCTCTGCTTAGGGAAGCTGTGTTTACACGAGGTTGTTCAGGTATCCAGGCAGTAGCATCTGTGCTTATTTATTTCTGCATCTCTGGAGATGCATCTGATTCCCAATATGACTTGCTTAGGAAATATCATTTGACATGCCCCACACTGTGAACCTACGTTCATTCTTATTAAAGAATTGGGTAATTGCTGTGTAGTTGGGATTCCTTACTTTCATGGACTTTTTTCCTTCCTTCCTTCCTTCCTTCCTTCCTTCCTTCCTTCCTTCCTTCCTTCCTTCCTCTCCTCTCTTCCTCTTGCCCCCCCTCTCTCTTTCCCTCTTTTTTTTGTGCCAGTCCTGGGGCTTGAACTCTGGGCTTTAGTGCTGTCCATGAGCTTCTTTATTTAAGGCTGTGTACTACCACTTGAGCCAAAGCTCCACTTATGCCTGTTTTTGGTGGTTAATTGGAGATAAGAGTTTCATGGGCTTTAGTAGCTGGGCTGGCTTTGAACCACAATCCTCAAATCTCAACCTCCTGAGTAGCTAGGATTACAGGCATAAGCCATTGGCACCCAGTATTTTGATTTCTGTTCTGTTAAAACCAGTCAATTTGTCTAAGTAAAAATCCCATTTTAGTTTCACAATCCACTCGAAAAAATTAGAGCCAAATTGCTCTCCAAAATTCTTAAGCCTAAATGGTGTGATTTGGGGATTTGCATGTAACTAGTTTTGATAACTCTCAGATCTTCCATCTAGTCAGCTTCCATTCTTGCCTCTATTTTAGTAGCCCATACACAACTCCCTTAGTTAGGGAAAGTGATATCCCACAAAGGCTCAAACTCTAATCGTAAGCATATGCAACTATGTTTTCAAACAAACATCATTACTCATGAGAAAGCTTTTAAACACATAGGACCACACAGAGGTAGGGGTCTGTCACATTAGCAGTGACCATGTCTGTGTCCTAGCCTATCTTGTCCCAAGTTTCCAATATGGCAGGAAAACAAGCACATGGGTTTTCAGTCTTAAGTTACTTGATGTTTAGTAACAATATCTGGATTTCTACCCACAACACAATCATCCCTACTGTTTTCATCCCTCAGTCCCAAACCCAGGCTCAGGACTTTGTGGATACTCTGCTTTACTGAGTTATCATGGACTTCTTATGGTGCTGAGAGGATGTCTTAGCCATTTACTTCAACATCACTTTTCAGGGGACTGGGTCAAGGACATCATGTATCTCACAAGTGCTGTACTGATGATTCATGTTTGGGAGAGTATTTCATTCTCTAGAAGGCTGACATACTGGAATAACGTTGAGCTGTTAGAAATTTTATCAAATGATTCAATTTTAGATCCCCAGCATTTATATAAGAAGGAATTACACAAGAGGAAACATTTGCATGAATGAATTCAGATAATTGTTTTACTAAGGACGTTCAAATGTACATTCTAAGCAACATTCCAGGAGCTGTGGTACTCAAGACTTTACTGTTGGGATTTGGGGCCATGCTAAGCCAACAGGAGAAATGCTATAGAAAAGATGAAGCTCTGAGCTGTTTCCCAGGATCACTAAAATAATTACTCGAGCATAGTCTAGAGTTCCAGAATAGTCTAGAACTCAGGCCATCCATCAAACTACCAAACAGCTTATAGTTACTGATAAAGACAGAAAGGAAAACTTTATGCTGTGCAATTAAGGTGCTACTTCCCCAATCTCTCTTCTACCTGTGGTGTTACGCAGTGAAATAGGAGAAACAGCCACCAATGCTAGTTTCAATGGTATTTGAGACTCTGATGAATAATTTAGGATTTGGGGAGATGAGAACATGGGAAACTGGTAAAAAAAAAGCCCAAAAGACATTGGTAGAATAAAATTCTTGAGTAGGATTTTATGTATCAGAGTCAATGTAATTATTTCATGTAACTATCAAGTAGCAATATTTATTCTTTTGATAAAACAATTAATTTCGCCCTCTGGATCTCCCATCTTATTTTATTTTATTTTATTTTGGTACTGGAATTTGAAGTTTACAGTTGCTGAGCAGGTGCTCTACCACCTAGAAATAGTGTTCTTTTTCGGCTTTAGTTATTTTCTGGGTAGGGTTTCATGTTGTTACCTTGGGCCAGCCTGACCTATAGCTTCCTGTGAAGTTAGGGAAACAGCATTGTGTGTGTGGGCTTGAACTTAGAAGAATTTGAACTTCCTGGGCTTGAGCTCAGAGCCTCACACTTGCTTGGTTTGTATGTTCATAACTGGTACTGTACCACTTGAGCCATGACTCTTGCCTAGCTTTTTGCTGGCTAACTGGAAATGGACTCTTGCAGACTTTTCTGCCCAGGCTCTCTTCAAACTGAGATCTTCCAATCTAAGCTGAGTAGCTAGGATTTCAGGTGTGAATCTCCAGCATCCAGCTATGGTTATAGCATTTTAATCTCTACAATAGGATTTAATCACATCAATTTTCATCATGCTCATTATCAAGAAGGAACACAGTGTGAGGGAGCATATGTCCTTGGTGATCTTCCTTTGCTCTGAACTGTAGCAGGCAACTGTGTTACAGGCTCATTGGTGGTTACAAAAAGGATTATTTTTACCTTCCTGGAGTGTAAAGTTGAGGATAGTCTAGTTACTATAGCTAGAAACCTCAAAACCTAGTTTGGTAAGTACTTGGTGAAATCTTGCAATCAACTCTTTTGCGGATATTGCAGGTTCTTGTTTATCTATCTATCTGTCTATCTATCTATCTATCTATCTATTTTTAAATAATATGGATTTGGTAATAACATCTCCCTTTCTGTCTAATCCTAGATTTTCCTTGAGTCTGTCTTTCCTAAGCTTAGTTCTATCTATATTCTACAAGCATGCAGAGATCCCCAAGGGACTGGTGACACCATTCTAGTAACACCATTAGATCTAGTTGCTTTATGCACATTCCTATGGTTAATAGTCCTTTAGCCCAGACACTACCTAAAAGAGCGTAATCCTTTGCTTGACTTTGGATTTTCAATCTTCTTTTTAAAAATTTTGATTGCTACAGAGAATACTCATCCTTTAAAGACCACACATTTAGAAAAGAGTTGCTTGTGTGTATTGCTATATAACAAAAATTATTAGCAAATCTCCTATAACTATTCTGGTGGAAGTACAATATATCGAGTTCAAGGAATGAGACAGCCAAGGAATAGAAAGAGTGTTTCCCTGACCCTACCTCTACCTGTCTTTAAATTAGTAAGTTCTAACCTCATACTTTCATCATCAGGGAATGCCTTGCAACCATGGGATTGAATAACCTGAGTGGTAAGGAGAGAGGGGCCACGTTTGCAGGGTGAGAATATGCATGTGAATCTAATTCCCTGCTGTGGAAGATTGCTTAGTGCACTCATCCTTCCTTTGCATTTGATTTATTTGATTCTTACCAGCATCAACAGCTCTACCTCTCTTAGTCCTTTGGACTGTCATAACAAAATACACTAAACTGGGTGCCTTACCAATAGCATAAACTGATTTCTCACAGGAGGCTAGTAAGTCTAAGCTCAAGGTAACAGCTACATGAGAAGTTTGGTAAAAATTTCCTTCCTGAGTCATAGTTGGTGCCTTCTCACTGTGTATCCACATAGAGATGCACAGTAGAACATGTGAGAAATCTCTCTGGAGTCTTAATTTTTATATACGGGGACAAAAAACCTTTTTTGAAAAGCACTTTTATTAGCTTATCTTAGTTATATAGAGAAAGATTGCATCGTTACATTTCTGTGTATGTTTAAAATACATTCCAATCATCTCCTAAGGGTGCACCCCCCCTCTTTTTTTGTTTGTCCTGGGACTTGAACTCAGGGACTGGGCACTGTCCCTGAGCTTCTTGGTGCTCAAGGCTAGTGCTCTACCCCTTGAACCACAGTGACACTTCGGGCCTTTTCTGTGTGATTTATTGGAGATAAGAGTCTTACGGACTTTCCTGCCTGGGCTGACTTCGAATCATGATCCTCAGATCTCAGCCTCCTGAGTAGCTAGAATTACAGGTGTGAGCAACCGGAGCTCATCCTGCCCTCCTCCCCCTTTTAAATAAGGGTTCCTCCCTGCCCTACTTCTTGGGACCATCACACTGGGGCTTGGGATTTCAACATATGAATTCTAGGGGAACAAATATGCATTCAGTCTATAGCACTATACGATAACCCTGCTGAACCCTCATGACAGTTTTTCGGGGTGAGTTAAAAGGGAGTCTAGTTAGCTAACTAGTTAGCCTAGTTAGTTCTAGCTTCCAGTTCTCCTTGAAGGCTCTGCCAGACCCCACTGCAGATTTGCCCTTCTGTTTGGGAGTAAGCACAGAGGGGGAAAGCCCCAGCTCCAGTCCTTTCAACAGGCTCACTCTGTCCTCCTCTGCAGATTAGTGCTTGTTGATTTGCTTTGAAGATACCTCCAGGACCCAGGAGGAGATGTTAGCCTCATTTCTGCGGAGACCTTTGGCTAGACTCTCTTGGTTCTCCCAGAGGTGAGAGGCCGCGGTTCCTGCAGCCTCAGGCTTGGCACTGGCTCCTCCCCTGGTGGGCCCAGGAAGCCAGATCTTCACAGTCTGACTCCAGCCAGGGCCTCACTCTGTCCCAGAGTGACCTCTCAGGCTCTCCTGCTGACTGGCTCTTAACAGCTGCTGCCATTGGTGATTTTCATTCCATATCTGAGCCAATGGGTTCCCGAAAGGGACAGCGTGGGCTTCTCTCTGTACTCCACTCTGGCCTGGGTCTGGCGGGGCTCTCCTCTGTGGTCTGGATGAAGAATGATGATGAACTCAGGCTGCCCCTGGTTTTGTTTTGTGATATTTAAAGCAGCCAAAGCTCTCATTACTGTAATACAGTACGTACCCGGGTAGGACAGGGTAGCATAATACTTCCTGGATCCGGAGGAAGCTCGGCTGTGTTATGGAGAGAGTTTGGAACTACAGTTGATAGAATTTTAGAGTGCCTAGCTTGAGAGGCTCCTTGGGTCTCCTCCATTCTCATTCATCCTCACTTCTCCTTTGAATAAAGAGAGGGAGCTGAGTTCATTCTGGAAAGGGATGGTTGTCCAGGCTCTAGGAGGATGTATAGCAGAGCTAGCCCAGAAGTGGGTTTACTGGCAGCAGGTGCAGTTACTGATTACGTCCTTTTCACTGGCTCTGGATCCTTCTAAGGCTTTGGACCAAATGAGGAAGATTCATACAAAGTTTAGCACACTGCCTGCTATATCAAAAATGTTATAGAAATGGTTACTATTATGCTCAGAAAGCCTGAGGAAAGGAAGATAGTCTTGCCTTTCAGGCATTTAAGGAAAAAAAAAGAATTCAAATACAAGTACAGTTAGAAGCAATATCCATACTATGTGATTATATCTGCTAAGTTATGGGGTATAGATTCCATGAATCTAGCAAAAGAAGAGACAGCTTATTCCAGGTACTGATCTACAAGTACCACAAAGGAGGGAATAACCTAGTGGAGAAAGCCTCTTTGCTCTGTCTGTGAGTTTAACAGGCCAACCCCTTCTATCATTCTATCATCTGCCTAACACACTCACTGATGATCAACAAGCTCTGGTTCTGATTGGGAGTCCACAGCCTAGGCAAGGAAGTGGGTATGCCTAAAGATGCTACCGCTAGCAAATGCTACGTTCATATATATGTGTATTCCCAAAGGAACCATGTCAGCCAAAAGGTGGGATGAAATAACTCAGATAGAAGCTCAGAACAAGAGTTTGAAGGCAAGCATACATTTACCTGGCTTAATAAAAGACCATCCCAAAGGCACACACTCTTGTTCAAGGGAGCTGGCATTGAGTCTTTTGGCAGAAGATGTGGCATTGGTGAGAGATTAGACCCAAAAAGAGCATTCTGAAATTGCACTGAGAAATCTCCTGGGTCAGCATTGCATGGGCTCTTGGTCCCTGGCAATGTGGTGCTGGGTTAGGAAGTGTAGAAGAGCCAGATTGGGGTGAGGGCAGGCTCTTACACATCAATTGTAAGTGCCAGGTGCTGGTGACCCAGGGAAAACTTCCTAAATGAAGATGGAGGCTGTAGATGTTTAATCACCTCAAATAAACTTATATTTTCTGTTCAGAGGCTGCCAGTTAAAGTAAGGTAGAAGAAGAGACTATCTGGCCAGCAATGTGAAGGAAACATAAAATAGAAAGGGCGAGAGGCTGAACTTAATTTTGATCAGTGGCATCATTGTTTTGGCAAAGACTAAAGAAGCTGCAGGTGCTATGGGTATAAGTTTAGTTAGTTAGAGGAAGTTAGTTAGAGGAAGGGGTAGGGACCGGGAAAGCAATTTCAGTCACTTAGTTAAACCAACTGCTGAATCAGTCTTTGAAGCTGGGATTTGTCCAAGATGTTAAGGCCTTTAAACTTTTATTCCCAGTTTCTATATGTCCCTTGGTCCTGATAGATAACACCTCATCTTCTACTTTGCCCTAACAACCCTAAAGGAAGAGAGAAACAGGCAGGTAAAGGTTAGAACTGGTTTTGATAAGACCTGTGAGCCTTAGAAGGCCTTTTAAGTTAATAAGAGGGTCTTCAGGTGTCAAATCTAGGAAGATGAGAAACAAACTGCTCACTTTTACAACTTATTCCCCCCATTTCTATTTCTTTTCTTTTCTTTTTTTTTTTTTGGTCTGGTTGTGGGGCCTGAACTCTGGGCCTGGGCGCTGTCCCTCAGCTCTTCAGCTCAAGGCTAGCACTCTACCACTTGAGCCACAGCATTCTTTTTGATTATGTGGTGCTGAGGAATCGAACCCAGGGCCTCATGAATGCAAGGCAAGCACTCTACCACTGAGCCACTTTCCCAGCCCTCCCCCAGCCATTTCTATCTCTCAAATTTGAAAGCCTTTCGGAACCTTTTACCTCTTTCATTGGCCAGGATGTTGAAACTAACAAATCATTAAAAAATCATTTTTTAAAATGTTGTCCCTTTCCTTCCCTTCCTTTTCCTTGCCTTCCCTTTCTCTCCCTTCCATTCTCTTCCCTTCCCTTCCCATCCCTTCCCTTTTTTCTTTCTTGTGCCACTTACTGGGGCTTGAAATAAGGGTCTCATAGTCTTTTTTTCTGGTTAACTGAAAATAAGTGGCTCAGGGATTTGTCTGTCTGCGCTGGCTTTAAACCATAATTCTCAGATCTCAGGTCCTGAGTAGATAGGATTATAGGCATGAGCCACCAGCACCTGGCTTTTCATATGTTGTTTTCCCTTGGTCATCCAAGTCCATATAGACACCTCTTGTAGTATTGCACCATTCCTGTGACCATGCCCTGGCAGAAACTTTTCTTGCAGAATACCAAACCAACCAACCAAACTTGTTTCTGGTTTTGATGTATTGCTCCCAGGTGACTCAACCTGTGCCAGACTCATATGGATACCCAATGAATTGTACTCGGCTAATTTGTTCTTCCCTTACAATATGTTATGCTTATAAATACTCCTACCACTAAATAAGAGACAATAGGTCCTTACTTTCACTCAGAAACTGTGTTATAAGTTATTTACATGTATCCTCCCTTTTAAAGAATGAACAATATTTTATACTTTTATTTGTATCTTATACTTTCTAGATATACAGAGAAATGTATCTCCACCCAGAGGAGAGTCAGTGTCTGGCTGGTTTAGAAGTACCTGAATTGTAACACTTTTGAAGTTATCACTACAGAACATGCTTGCACAAGTTTAAGAGGTGAAGTCTTCCTTGCTTCCTTCAGAACATGGTCTCAGGAAAAGTGATCTCCTGTCTCTCTGTGGCAAGAGTACCAGGGTTATATCCCTGATTATATTATGGGTCTTGAACATGTTAAAAGGGAAAGACAGGTTTCTCTGCCAAAGGTTAAACCCTGGCCTGTGTCTGGAAAAGTAGGTTTGGCTTTCTTTATTGGACCTCCCATAGAGTGTATAAAAGGAAGGTTCACTCGTATCATGTATAATGTGTTCAAGGTTCAAAAGAGTTCTCTATTGATGGATGGCATAGAATTTATGTATGTCTCAAGGATGCCTCAAGCCTATGTTGATAGGGCCTTTGCACAAAATGAGCAACCTAGCCAGGCCATACCCTTTTAAGAGCACAGCCAGAAGTTTCTAGGATATTGTGGTCCTGGACATGTTATAAGCAAAGCAAGTTTCTTGACCCTGTGGCCTTGAGCAGCTGGACTGGAAGATTGTTGGGGTTTGCACACCCTTGCACACAGGGATAGGTCAACACTAAATCAAGCAGAATGATCACATTGTTGTTTCAATAGCAGTGGCCTCTGCCCTGTGCTCCTCAGCTTTTCAGACTTCTACTGTGCTTGTACATAGTTAAACACATTGGCCTTTGATCACTGCTGATGGCCAGGCCCATACCAGAGTGGAATATTCACAGCAAAGATTCACAGAATATACCCAGCAATGTTTAGTGGGCTGGCCACACATAGGGATTTTTTATTGTTGTTGTTTCTTACTTTATTACAATTTAAATGGCACGCCAACCAACAAATAGATATTCTTTGAGTTTTACAATACTAAAGAGATGCCTGGGGGAGGCCTGTCTTTTTCTTCTAACTTCCAGGCACAGAAGAGTGCAATAAAAGTACAAATACACGCGCACATGTATGAGCCAGGCTCTATTCTAAGCACTTTTTATATGCTATATTCCAAATATCCCTAAGGGACAGGACTGATTATTATCCCAATTTTTACCAATGAAGAAACTGAGGAGTCAAGGTCAGTTGTATGCTTGGGTGAAGACAGGACTCAAACCCAGGAGGTCAGTCTTCATGCGAGGTAAACTGAGAAGGGGTGGTGAGGGAGGGAGCCTGGAGAAGAGAACTGAATGTGGAGACCCAGGGCCCAAAGGCAGTGCTGCTTCTGACGTACTGCTCAGAGGAAAGTATCTTATACAAGTTTGCCATCAAACTTTTCCAGGATAAGGGAGAGAGCCACAGCCACTGGTTGTTACTATTTCCAGTGTTATTTCTTTGCTATGAGCTTTACAGTCTCCAGGAGAATGGAATGATTGGTGATGAGTTAAAAACTTGGAATATTCCAACACGATTATCTAGGTTTGGGGAACCATCGGCCTGTCACCTGAATGTATGGCATGCGCGCTTTCTAAGGCAATAGTTCTAGGAAAGAGAAGAAGTGTGTCATCTTTAGGACCTTTGAAGTTTTACAGCTGTAAAACTTCCTCTCATTTTGATGGAGATGAGTCGGTTATGACTATATTCAAGAGGGAGGGAAATTTAATGCTGGCTCTCCATGGAAGATTGCCAAAAAAAATCTGTGGACATACATTAAAACCACCATAGAGATTTTCCAAGTAATTTCATTTTAGTTTAAAGAAAAGTTACCTGACACAGACAAGACCTAAAGTAGGTATATGTGGCTTTGAATTTCTGGAAAGAAAACAGGTGTTTGAGCCAGGAGAGGCAGAACAATAGAGAGTAAGTGCTAGACTAGATGACTAAATGGCCTGGCCCCACTTCTACCCAGATGTTGTCTCTGGAGAGAGGTCATCTGACTATGGGGCTGCTTTGCTTTCCTTGCCACTAACTAGAGAAGGTTGGGACGGATGAGGTCTCAGGTCCCTAATGAGGACAACAGCTTGCACTGTTTGTTGTGGTTCTGTGATTTTTGAGGACTTGTATGTTTCTCAGGTCACTTCCAAGGTCTCGCATAATCAGACAGCATCTCTGTTCACTGGCACATGCTTCAGGAAGCTGAGAAGCTGGAGGTAGAGGTGGGATGGGGGAAGGAAAATGAAAGAGGCTGGATATGAAGGATGTCCAGGAAAAAGATGATTTTTCAGCTGTTGGGATGCAGAGACAGGAATAAAAGATCCCAGGAGAGAGCCAAGGATGGCAGGGAACTCAGTGAGATCTGGCCCAACATTTAGAATGCCAAGGGTCATGGTACAGCTTCTAATATACTGTTTTGTGTTTGAAAAGTGGTCTATCTTCACTTTATATTCATATGCTATATTTAACATTTAACATTCTTGCCAAGTATAAATTGATTTAACGTTCAATTTAACATTCCTACCAAGTAAAAATCAGGAAGGAAACAGATGAATGATGTTGCAGGGTCAATGTTTAGTGATTCATTTCTGCCTTCAAGTATGTGGGGGGTGGGGCGGGGGAGGTGGGAGGGACTGCCCAGCATCCTCTCTTCTTTTGGGAATGGAAGTGAGAGAACCGGAGAGCTCTCTGGCACTTTTCCTCCCTCAGCTCTAGCAAACCCCATTGTCTCCTTTACACAGATGAAAAGACAGAGATAGAGGTAAAAGGCAGAAACAGAGTTTGCTGTTCCATATTACTTCAAGCAGTGTGGGTCACCCCAGGTCACCGAGGCACATACTGCATCCTCAAACATTTGGGCCATTCTGGCTCTCTGGCTCAGCCTGGAGGGGTGGCATTTTGAGAAGCATGAAGTTCGCATTCCCAGAGGAAAGCTTGGAATGAGGAAGACTTGGACAAACCCTTGGGAGTCGAGATAAAACAGGCAAATGTTTGTGATGGCTTTGTTGTTTGTGTGCATGTGTGTTTGGGGGCCCATCGCTTGCCAAAATCAAGGTCATTTCTGCATATTTGTTTGCTGAATATGAAACTCTCCAAAGATTACTCTTCGTATTTGTTGAATCTGAAATGAAAATGACTCAACGGAGAAGATAAACAAGTTCTGAATGGTCCCTGGATTCAATGCATGGCTTTAAAGCATGGGGGATTTCTTCCCCTTCCCAAAGACTAATCTTCACACACATACAAATGCCATGTGCAGTCATTTATACACACACACACACACACACACACACACGTGTGCACCTAATCCAACTTGACCCAAAGTCCCTTTGTCTCATTTTTCCTCACATTGTAGCTTTTCCAGGGTCCCACCCTTTCTTGCATGGAAGGCTAATCTGTGTTTAGGTGGAGGGGCCTGGGCTGCAGGCCAGGGGTGGTTTTCTAAGAGGGCCAACACTTCTTTTTGGTCCCTGTATATGCTCAGTGACATGACCTCTGAAAGCAATCTGAAACTTTGTTCTTCAACAAAGACAGGATCGCTGAAGATTATTCCTATTTGTTGAATCTGGGAAAACAGACTAGGAAGAATGACCCCTGCTCTATCAGACATACTCTGCTTTGTATGCTAGTTGTACTACTGAAAAGTTGGGTATACAGTAGAGTTTGGTATATTGAGTTGTATTTGGAATGTACTGAAAGAATTTGCTAGTTGAAGGTCCTCAATATCGGATCCCTTTGTAAAGTGAAGAATTGTTTTGGTACTGTTGGCTACTCACTCAGTGATTTATGAGTTTGGTAAGTAGATGGAATGCTTTTGTATACCAAATATTGTTTTAAATGTCTTGTGTGGGATTTGTTATCTGAAATTATCCAGCATTGAACCCTTCTGCAAAGAACTATTCTGTAACAGCTCATGATTTACGAGTTTGGCAAGTTCAGATATTTCTTAAACTGGGATATTCTTCGAGTTCTGTTTCAGACCAAAAGATGTTTTTGCTAATATTCAGACACGGGGAATAGGACCTCTACTCCCTGTGAATTGTCTACTCTAGGAAGCCGGGAGGAACTGAGGTAGTTAAATCTTTCCATTGTGTTAGGGAAAAATATCCTAATGCTTGCCTATTTTGCTTATTCTCCATATTATCATGGGAGAGAAAAATAGGGTTAGGGAAAGTAGGAAAAAATTGAGGGAAGGGGTAACAAGATTGACAAGAAATGTACTCATAACCTTACTTATGTAATTGAAACCCCTCTGTACATCAACTTGACAATTAAAAAATCTTAAAAATGAGATTATTGGGCTGGGAATGTAGTTTAGGGTAGAATGCTTGCCTAGCATGCATAAAGCCCTGGATTTAATTCCTCAGTACCACATAAACAGAAAAAGCCAGAAGTGGTGCAGCTCAAGTGGTAGAGTGCTAGCCTTGAGCAAAAGAAGCTTAGGGACAGTGCCCAGACCCTGAGTTCCAGCTCTAGGACTGGCAAAAAATAGTGGGGCTATTTTTCCAAAGGGATGTTAGCTATTAAAAGATGCATTTATAAAGATGTTTCTCTTTATATCCATACCATCTAAATCTATCATATTATATCTATCTATCTATCTATCTATCTATCTATCTATCTATCTATCTACCTATCATCTTTCCCATTAGCTATTTATCATGTGTTGTCATATATATATATATATATATATATATACATACACACATATATATATATATACACACATATACACATGTGTGTATGTGTGTGTGTGTATGTGTATGTATGACATTGCAGCGAAGCTTGTGTCTTAGACCGTGGAGGGGCTGCATTCCCACTGACACAGAAAGCAAAGTCCTGTATGGAGATTACTGGACTTCTGAACCAGGTGCTAGGGAGACCTGAACTTCCTGCTTACCATTTCTCATGTAGAAGTTCAAAAATATTTTAGCACTTGTCTCTTCAGGTTCCTTACATGATCACTAGCGTGAAGTTTGTCAGTAGGGAAATATTCTGTCTTCCTAAGGCAGCTGGGGAAGAAAAAAACATGTGTCTCAGGAGTTGATAAACTGGAGCTACAGGAGACCCAGGACTGACAAGGAGCAAATCCTTCTGTGAGCAGATGTGGTGGTAACTTGATCCAGCCCTGACTATACCTCATGGAGAGGCTATTGGGGGCTCTTCCGTGATAATTCATAAGAAACTGGGTCTCCTAGGCATTTTTTTCACTGCTAATTTCATGGTGTGGCTGTAAACAAGAAAATTGCAAAGTGTATGTAAGGCACACTGTAAGTTTTTATAGATATGTAAACACTTTTATATATACATATCTGACCTTCTGTTTTACTTCTTGACTTCCTGACAGCTCTGACATCCTGATATAGGGAGGACTTGAGATGGACAGTGATCTATTTCCAATCAGATATTGCAAAGTTTATAGGAAGTCCTGAACCACTGTTTCCTCTGGAGTCAATTTGGAGTATTCATCTACCCTGGCAAGGAAAGTGGGACTCTTGACTACAAAGGACAATTCTCTTTGAGCCACATGCCCATTGATGTTCCTCAGAAAGTGTTTGGCTGTGGGCGTAGAAAGACTGGATTTGGAGTCAGAGGAGCTGGAATCAGTATTAACCATATCTTTTTGTGAGCCAGGCAAGTCTAAATTAACTGAATTTTGATGTAGAGTGAGACGATTTTCTTGACCTTAAATGACTTGTGGGATGACCTGATAGACAAATAAGTCAGAATGGAAAACTGCTGTAAGTGACCTTACTTTCCCACTTTTTGAAAGGGAGATTGCATTTCCTTTCCACAAGATTGCTGTGAGACTCGATGATGTAATGCATTTCTAAGGGCCTAAGGTCTAAGGTGCAAAGATAGAAACATAGAAGGAAAAATTCTCTGGAGTTAATTTCCACTTTGTTCATACTCAAGGTGGACCCATCATACTATCTCAATATTACAAGTGACACTTGATGTTTAAGATACGTTTTCATCAGGCTGCTGACTTCAGAGCTGATTGAAAAGCACTTGACATTCTGATAGCTTGTTGCCAGGAATAATGTTTTCTTATTTTTGTCTGAAAAGCTAACATAACTGTTATTAATAAGGAATGCATTTTTCCTTGTTAAAAATCAAAACATTACAAGTAGGGCTAAAAATCTCTTGATCACCATTCAAAATCTCCCTTGCCAAATACTACAATCCATCTCACAATTCTACTTATGAGGGAACCATTTCTATAGGCATAGTGTTTAATCTGCTAGATCTTCTATGTATATATAAAAGTGTGTACATATCTATAAAAACTTACAGTGTGCCTTACATACACTTTGCAATTTTCTTGTTTACCTAAAAACATGTCACAGATTGCAAACCATCTAACAAAATATATCTCTAACTTATTCTTCTTTATGATTGTCTAGTATTTCACGATAGGAATATACCACAATTTAGAACATTCCCCAATGAATTGACATTTTCTCAACTCAAGTTTTTGTTCTTTGAAAAACATATTTCAACACACTTCTTTATGCATGCCTCATTTTGTATACATACATCTTTCTTTGGGGTAAATAATAGTAAGTTGGGTATATGGACAACAGGGTCTGTGCATTTTTGTTTAAATTATCTTTTAATTTATATACTCAATGGCAGAGCATAGGACCAGGCATTTCTCTACATTATTGCCAAATTTCATGCATTTGAAAATTTTGCCAATCTATTGGATAGGATTGGTATCCAGTTACTGCTTTAAAGTTTGATTTTCTGACTCCAAGAGAGGTTAAATGTGTAGATGTTAACTAGCATTTTATTGCTCCCCCTGCCACCCCCATTAAGTGCTTTCTACTTGCTTAGCCTATCTTTTTTGGTAGCACCTGAAAGTGATTTATAGTTGACCGCTGGTGGCTTACTCCTGTAATCTTAACTGATCAGGAGGCTGAGATATGAGGATCATGGCTCAAAGCT
Organism: Dipodomys spectabilis; assembly: GCF_019054845.1. NCBI lineage: Eukaryota > Metazoa > Chordata > Mammalia > Rodentia > Heteromyidae > Dipodomys > Dipodomys spectabilis. Next base: position 112,877 of record NW_024870696.1, on the reverse strand, counting down.
GAAGGACATTGCCTAGGCCCTGAGTTTTCAGTTCTAGTACTAGCACACACAAAAAGTGATTTACAAAGATTTTTTATACCAGAAGTTAATTTTGTTACACAGTTTCAAGTATTTGTCTTTTAGTTGTCTGCCTATTCAGTTTCTGATCTTCTGTCTCAATGAAGTGTTAAAAAATAATCTCTCACTTCAGTTATGGATTTCTTTTCAATTTCTTTTTAGGCACACTTTCCTTACCCTTTGCATATAACAAAGTATCCTGTATTTTTTAAATGCTTTTAGAATAGTTTTATCGTGTGTGTGTGTGTGTGTGTGTGTGTGTGTGTGTGTGTGTGTGTGTGTGTGTGTGGTGTTTATGTACTAGTACTGGGACAACTTAG